>NC_066560.1:6342542-6345042 GCF_024679095.1 Eriocheir sinensis
AGAGAGAGAGAGAGAGAGTGTGTGTGTGTGTGTGTGTGTGTGTGTGTGTGTGTGTGTGTGTGTGTGTGTGTGTGTGTGTGTGTGTGTGATAAGGTAGTGTGGGGGATGACGGGAAGAGAAAGAGGAATTTAAAGACCTAAGAAAATACACCTACACTATTGATTTGTTGAGGAGGAGGAGGAGGAGGAGGAGGAGGAAGAGGAGGAGGAGGAGGAGGAGGGGGAGGAGGAGGAAGAGGAAGATTGAAGGAAACGCCGTATAGGAGATAATTAAGGAGGTAGAAAAAGTAAGGAGAGAGAGAGAGAGAGAGAGAGAGAGAGAGAGAGAGAGAGAGAGAGAGAGAGAGAGAGAGAGAGAGAGAGAGAGAGAGAGAGAGAGAGAGAGAGAGAGAGAGAGAGAGAGAGAGAGAGAGAGAGAGAGAGAGAGAGGGTATAATGAAGAGCTGCAGAACAAAATAAAAGGAAAGATAATGATGGGACAAACTTGAAGGAGGAAAAGCAAGAGGAGGAGGAGGAGGAGGAGGAGGAGGAGGAGGAGGAGGAGGAGGAGGAGAAAAGAAGAAAATAACAAGGAAGAGAGAGGAGGACTCTGGAATGAAGGAGTAATTGAGGGAAAAGTTGTGGAAAGAGGAAAGAAATAAAAACAGAAGAGGAGGAGGAGGAGAAGGAAGGAAGAGAGAAATTAGAAGAGGAAGAAGAAGGAGGAGGAAGAGATTAAGGAAGAGAACCGGAAAAGAAGAGGAAAGAGAATATGTAGGAAGAAGAGGAGGAAGACAACACAGTACAAAGAGGAGGAGGAGGAGGAGGAGGAGGAGGAGGAGGAGGAGGAGGAAGAGGAAGAGGAGATTGTAAAGGTGACATAAGACCAGGTTAATTAAGGGAGCAAGGGAGGTGAACCATCAGAGAGAGAGAGAGAGAGAGAGAGAGAGAGAGAGAGAGAGAGAGAGAGAGAGAGAGAGAGAGAGAGAGAGAGAGAGAGAGAGAGAGAGAGAGAGAGAGAGAGAGAGAGAGAGAATAGATCACCTAAGTTTGCTGTTTAGTATATCGAAAAATCGTGGGAGTTTTGGGCCAAGAAGACCGACACGTGATTGGCTGAAGATTAGGGGCTGCCAATCTTCTCCTCCCTCCTCTCTCTCTCTCGTGGATAATGAAGAGATGATATCGATTCTTAAAGACGGTTTTGTTGGGTAATTAAAATTCACTTGACTTTAATGAACTTTTATTAAGAGAGAGAGAGAGAGAGAGAGAGAGAGAGAGAGAGAGAGAGAGAGAGAGAGAGAGAGAGAGAGAGAGAGAGAGAGAGAGAGAGAGAGAGAGAGAGAGAGAGAGAGAGAGAGAGAGAGAGAGAGAGAGGAGACTCTCACTTCACTTCAGGGAGGCAAACAATCACACACACACACACAAAAAAAAAAAAAAAACAGGGGAATTCCCGCTTCACACAATTTAGCTTAACTTCGCTTTTTCGGAACCTGCTCAACAAATCACGGTTAAACAGACTGCCCGGGAGAGAGAGAGAGAGAGAGAGAGAGAGAGAGAGAGAGAGAGAGAGAGAGAGAGAGAGAGAGAGAGAGAGAGAGAGAGAGAGAGAGAGAGAGAGAGAGAGAGAGAGAGAGAGAGAGAGAGAGAGAGAGAGTATAATACAGACATTCAGACAAAGATTTGGCAGACGGACAAACGTAACAGACAGTACTGCATGTTTTTTGAGGAGGAGGAAGAGGAGAAGGAGGGAAAGAAGAAAGGACAAAAAAGAGATGGAAAAATAAATGGAAGAGGATAAAAAACGGATGAGGAGGAGGAGAAAGAGGTCATGGAGGATAAAGATAAGGAGATGAAACAAAAGAGAGTGAAGAAGGGAGAGGAATATAATAATGATGATGATGATGATAATGATGATAAGGAGAAGCAAAAGTCAGAAAAGATGTTGAAAGATGAATTAAAAAAGAAAGAAGATGAAAGGTGGATAAGAGAGAGAGAGGGTAGAAATGGCGAGGAGGGGGAGGAGCAAGAGAAGGAGAAGGAAAAAATTGAGGGATAGAAGGAGGAGGTAAAAGAGGCGTTTGAGGATTAATATAAAAAGGAAGGGAAACAAAAAAGAGGCGGAGAAAAGAAAGGGAGATTATATGGAGGGAGAGGAGGAGAAGTGTCAGAAAGAAAAGGAGGAGGAGGAGAAAAAAGAAGAGGAAGAAGAAAAAGAAGAAGAAAAAGAGGATGATGATAAGAGGTAGAGGATTGATAAAAGGGAGTGTTGTGGGACAGAGGAAGGAGAAAGGGTAGGAGGAGGAGGAGGAGCGGGATGTTAAAGAGTAGGAGGAGGAAGAGGAAAAAGAAGAGGAGGAGGAGGAGGCGGAGGATAAGGGATGGATATAAGGGAGTGTTGAGGGACAGAGGAAGGAGATTACGGTGCACAGAACTGATGTGGGTCAGGCGGGGCGGGGAGGGTTGCCATGGTGACGGGAGGCTGCCGCTGCTGCTGCCCGCCAAGCAAATCTGGTGTTCTGATA
>NC_066560.1:6350042-6352542 GCF_024679095.1 Eriocheir sinensis
GAACACAACCTTTAACGGCACAATGGTTGAAGGTGAGCTCTCTCTCTCTCTCTCTAGCTCTCTCTCGCTCGTATTTTTTCTCTCTCTCTCTCTCTCTCTCTCTCTCTCTCTCTCTCTCTCTCTCTCTCTCTCTCTCTCTCTCTCTGTATTTATCTATCTATATCTATCGATCTATATCTGTCCGTCTATCTGTGTATTTTTTTTTCTTTCTGTCTCTTCCTTTCCACCTTGCTATAGTTATTCTTTCCTTCTTTCTTTCTTTCTTTCATCTTTTAGTTCTCTCGTGTTGTCTTTTAATTTTTGTTATTATTTTCCTTCCCTTCTATCCTTCTTTCTTATTTTCTATGCATTTTCTTTCCCCTTTTCTCCCTTCCCGTCTTTCTTTCTTTTCTATCCCTCTTCCTTATTTTCTATGCATTTTTCTTTCTCCTTTCCTCCCTTCCCGTCTTTCTTTCTTTTCTATCCTTCTTTCTTATTTTCTATGCATTTTCTTTCCCCTTTTCTCCCTTCCCGTTTTTCTTTCTTTTCTATCCTTCTTTCTTATTTTCTATGCATTTTCTTTCCCCTTTTCTCCCTTCCCGTTTTTCTTTCTTTTCTATCCTTTTCTTCTCTTTTCTTTCCTCAGTTTTCTTTTTTAAATTCTTTCTCTCTTTCTCTCATATTTTTCCTGCTTCTCATTTTCTCTTCCTTCTATGTTGTTAAGATGATGTATGTAACGGTATGTGTTTGTTTGTGCGTGCGTGGTTGTCTCATGCATTTCCTTATAAGACTTTCATCTTTAACATTTCTCTCTCACTCACTCACTCACTTACTCACTCACTCACCCTCGCCATCTCTCCCTCCCCATCCTCCTCTCAAATTCATATATGCATTACTCTCTCTCTCTCTCTCTCTCTCTCTCTCTCCTATTTGTTCCTCCTTGAGAAAGTTTTGTTAATTAATTAATTCTCTCTCTCTCTCTCTCTCTCTCTCTCTCTCTCTCTCTCTCTCTCTCTCTCTTCTTCTTCTTCTTCTTCTTCTTCTTCTTCTTCTTCTTCTTCTTCTTCTTCTTCTTCTTCTTCTTCTTCTTCGTCCTCCTCCTCCTCCTCCTCCTCCTCCTCCTCCTCCTCCTACCTCTGTGGATATTAATTAACAGAATGGTTCTCTTACCTGTCTACCTGTCTTTTCCATTCCGTATTGTCCCTCCCTCCCTTCTCCCTTTCCCTCCTCCCTTCCTCTCCCTCCCTCTCTCTGGCAATCTTTTTCCCTTTATGATATGCTCAAAAATCTAATTATCTGAATACTTCTCTCCCTTTTCTTCTCCCTTTTTCTCTCCCTTTTCCCAGCTCTTACCTCCTCCTTCCTCCATCACCCCTCCCTCTTTTTCCTCCACCCTTTTTCTCCTCCCACTTTTCTTCCTCTCTCTCCCTTTCTTCCTCCAAATTCCTTTCTACTTCCCTCTACACCATTCTCTTTCTTCCTTTATTTATTCATTTTCTTTCGTCCCTTCCTCTTCTATTTCTCCATCACTTCTGTTCTCCCTTCCTCATATCTCCCTTCTTCTCTTCCCATCCTCGTCTCTTTCTCCCTTTCTATTTATTCCTTCCTACCCTACTCCCTTTTTCCTTCTCCCTCCTTTCGTTCTTTCCCTTCCTTTACTCTCATTCCCTTTCTTCGTTATTTCTTGTCTCCCTTCCTTCCTTTTTTCCTCCCTTCCCTACTTTTCTCATTTCTTCATCCTCCCTTCCTTCATTCTTCCCTCTCCCTCACTTCTTCCTTCCCCTTCCCTTCGTTGTTTGCCTCTCTTCGTCCTTCCTCCCTCTCTCCTTCCCATTCTCTATTTCTCCTTTCCTTCCCTTCTCTTCTTTCTTCATTCTATTTTTCTTCAGTCATTCTCTCCTTCCCTCTATTCTCCCTCTTCTTCCCTCCCCTTCCTCCCGTCCTTCCCTTCTTTCTTTTCCTTTCCTTCCCTTCATTCCTTCTTTCTTTCCCTTTTCTTTCCTCCCTCTCTGGTCTGGCATCCGTCACCTCTCCTTCCCTCTCTCTCTCCGTTACCTCATCTCCTCCTTCTCTCTCTCTCTCCCTCCTTCTCTCCCTCCCTTCCTCCCCTCCTTCCCTTCTTTCCTTTCCTTTCCTTTCCTTCCCTTCATTCCTCCTTTCTTTCCCTTTTCTTTCATCCCTCTCTGGTCTGCCATTCGTCACCTCTCCTTCTCTCCCTCTCTCTCCGTTACCTCGCCTTCTCCTCTCTCTCTCTCCCTCCTTCCCTCCCTCCCTCCCTCCCTCCCTCCACCGGTAACAAGCGTTTCTAATTAATTGTCTCAGGATTTTTTTTTTATTCAAGTTCCGAGGAAGAAGTTGAGCATCGAAATGGGTTCGTGGAAGTTATTTTTTTTTAATGTAATGTCCTGCCCCGCTTTCCCCCCCCCCCCCCCTCTCTCTCTCTCTCTCTCTCTCTCTCTCTCTCTCTCTCTCTCTCTCATACATAATATTTTTTTTCTTAATTTGTTTACTTCCTGCTTTT
>NC_066560.1:6355042-6365042 GCF_024679095.1 Eriocheir sinensis
GACTCATTTACTCACTTCTACTGACTCCTTAACTGACTCATTTACTCACTTTTATTGACTCATTTACTCACTTTTACTCACTTTCACTGAATCCCTTAATTACTCCTTTACTATCTCCATTACTCCCTCCTGTACCGACCTCTTTACTCACTCATCCACCCTTTTACTCACTCCTTTACTCACTCCTATACTGCCTCCTTTACTGACTCATTTACTCACTCATTTACTGACTTGCTTGATCATCTATTTACTCATTTACTCACTTATATACTGCCTCCTTCACTGACTCATTTACTCACTCATTTACTGACTTGCTTGATCATCTATTTACTCATTTACTCACTTATATACTGACTCCTTTACTGACTTCTTTACTCCTTTACTAACTCAAATATTCACTCCTATACTTACTCATTTACTCACTCCTTTATTTACTTCCTTACTGACTCACTTGTTTTTCTACTTATCTTTTTTGTTCATTCCTTTATTAACTCCTCATTTTTTTACTTATTCCTTAATTAACTCCTTTACTAATTCCTTTACTCATTTTTATATATTCCTTTTTCTTACTCCTTTACTCATTCCTTTACTCATCCTTTTACTTATTCCTTTACTAACTCCCTTTCTCATTCCTTTATACATTATTCTACTCATTACTTTACTAACTTCATTACCCACTCCTTTACCCATTCTTTTTCTCATTCCTTTACTATTATCCTTACCCAATCCTTTACTAACTTCATTACTCACTTTTTTGCCCATTCTTTTACTCATTCCTTTATTAACTCCTTTACCTATTCTTTTAACCATTATTTTATTCCTTCCTTCACTAACTCTCGAACTCATTCCCTTACTATCTCACTCCCACTCCTTTACCCTTGTCTTCCTCCTTCCTCAGTGGCGTGGGAGGGCAAGCTGGCGCACAACAACCCCATCTATGACCAGCTGTACACGTGTCGGCCCTGCCCCAAGCACTGCCAGAACTGCACGAGAGAGGAGCCTTGCGACGCCCCCTACAACTGGCCCTTCAGGTGAGCCAGGTGTGAAGGATGCCGGGTGTGTGAGGGAAGTCAGATGTGTATGGTAGCCAGATATGAATGTATGGTGGGATGTGTGTGTGTATGTGTGTGTGTATGTGTGTGTGTGTTTGGGAGGGAAACCACGTGTGTAAAGTGTGTAGGAAGTCAGGTATATGTGAGCGTTGGAGGAGGGAGAGGCAGATGTGTGTGTAATAAAAGTGGGAAAAGTTAGATAGGGAGAAAAGGAAAAAGATGTGAGTGGGTGAGCGGGGAAAGCCAGGTGTAAAAGCCAGGTATTTACGAGGGAAGCCAGGTGTGAAGACCATCCCGGGATCAAAGAGAGCGTGAGGAATGAGGAAAAAACGGGGCGAGGAAAACGAGAGGAGCAGATAAAAGAGTGAGGAAAAAGTGAGTGAAGGAGGAGGAGAAGGAAAGGAAAAGAAAAGAGTGTGAGGCAAAAACGGGTGGAGGAAAACGAGAGGAATAGATAAAAAAGTGAAGATAGAAGTGAATAAAGGGAAGAAGAGAAGGAAGTAAAAAAAATAGGTAAGAGAGGAAAAGGAGAGGAAAAAGGAAAAAATTGAGGTAAAAGCGAAAGGGGAGAATCGGAGGAGGGAAAGGAAAAGGTAAGGAAAATAAATTGGAGCAGAAAGAGAGGGAAGGAAAAGGCAGTAGAAGGAGAGAAAAGGAGGAGGGGGAAAGGAGAGGAAAAGGAAAACAAGTGAGGTAAAAGAAGGAGAAAGGAAAGGAAAAGGAAGGCAGAAGGAGAGAAGTAAATGGGGAAAGGAGAAAGAAAAGGAAACAAGTGGAAAGCGAAAGGAGAGAAAGGGAGGAGGGAAAGGAAAAGGTAAGGAAAATAAATTGGAGCAGAAAGAGAGGGAAGAAAAAAGGCAGAAGGAGAGAAGTAAATGTAGGGAAAGGAGAGGAAAAGGAAAACAAGTGAGGTAAAAGCGAAAGGAGAGAAAGGGAGGAGGGAAAGGAAAAGGTAGGGAGAAGAAATTGGAGCAGAAAGAGAGGGAAGGAAAAGGCAGTAGAAGGAGAGAAGTAAATGTAGGGAAAGGAGAGGAAAAAGGAAAAAAGTGAGGTAAAAGCGAAAGGAGAGAAAAGAAGGAGGGAAAAAAACACAATAGGAGGAGAGAGCAATTATATGAAAAGGAGTTGAAGGACAAAACAGTTGGAGGAAAAAAACAGGGAAAAAAAAACGAGAGAGGAGAAGAAAGGAAAGAGGGAAGAAAGATAGAGGAACACAAAAACGGAGAGGAATGTGGTAGAGAGAGAGAGAGAGAGAGAGAGAGAGAGAGAGAGAGAGAGAGAGAGAGAGAGAGAGAGAGAGAGAGAGAGAGAGAGAGAGAGAGAGAGAGAGAGAGAGAGAGAGAGAGAGAGAGAGAGAGAGAGAGAGAGAGAGAGAGAGAGAGAGACGGAGAAAGAAGTAATATATAAGAGCGGGAGGAAAGGAAAGGAAAAAAAACGGAGGAAAGAGGAGAGAAGAATGATCACGGCGGAGGAAAGGAAAGTAATAAGTAAAAAAGGAGAGAAAAATATATAAGCAAAGGAGGAAAGAGAAGGAAAAAAAAGGAGGAAAAACACGAATCTGGGAAAGAAACTAAAAAATGAAAAAAAAAAAAGGAAAAAGGTAAAAACGAAAGCAGGTCAGGTATATATGAGAACAGGTATAAGGGAAAGGGAAAGTGGTGTGTCTGAGAGGCGTCAGGTGTGTAGGTAAGCAGGTGTGTGAGACAGGTGTAGGAGGAGAGATAGGTATGGAAAGGCAGGTATATGGAAAAGTATGTATGGAAAGTGTGTGGAGGAGGAAAGTCAGATGTGTATGAAGTGAGTAAGAGAGAGAGGAGATGCAAGTGTGTGTGTGGGGGGGGGGGGGGTGCTTGTGTGTGTGTGCAGGGGAGTCAGGGTTTACGTAGGGGAATTCAGAGAGGTAGGGTTCAAAAGGAAGGAGGTGAAAGGGAGCTGATTAATGAACAAAAGGGAAAGTAATGACTCCACCAACGTCCTCTGAAAATTGTCTGCTTAGGTGCGTCGCAGGTGTGTGGAAGGGTGGGAGGGAGGGATGGAGGGAGAGATAGAAGAGATGGAAATAAAAATGAAAAGAGGGAAGGTAAAGGAAGGAGATGAGGAGAGATAGGGTTGATAGGAAGGAAGGAAGGAAGGAAGGGAGGAAACGAGAGGGGAAGAGAAGAGGTGGAAGGAAGGAAAGAGAAAGGTAGATAGGAAGGTAAAGGAGGGAGGTAAAGAGATGGAGGAATGGGAGGAAGGAAGGAAGGGAGAGAGGAAGGAAGAAGGGAAGAGAAGAGATGGAAGGAAGAAAGGAAGGAAAGTAGAAAAGTAGATAAGAAGGTAAAGAAGGGAGATGAAGATAGACACGAATGAGGGTAGTAAGAGATGGAGGAATAGGAGGAAGGAAGGAAGGGAGAGAGGAAGGGAGATGGGAAGAGAAGAGATGGAAGAAAGGAAGGAAGGAAAGTAGATAAGAAGGAAGGTAGAGAAGGGAGATGAAAATAGACACGGATGAGGGTAGAAAGAAATGAGGAAGGAAAGAAGGATGGGAATAGAAGGAGAGGGAGAAAAATAAACTAGATAAAAGGGAAATAAAAGAGGCGAATGAAGATTAAAGGAGTAACAAGAGAATTAGAGAAGAAAAAAGGGGAGTTAAAGACGAGAGAAGAGAAATGAAAGGAAGAAAAGGAGAAAGCTAAAGAAGGAAGAGTAGAAAAAAACGAAAGGAATTAAAGGGAAAGGAAAATAACGTAAGGAAGTGAGAGAAACACAAATAGTAAAGGAGGAATAAGAGGCAGTATTTAAGAGAAAAGAAGAAGTGGAGGAGAGGGTGAAGGAGGGAAGAATACAACAAGAGAAATGTATAGATGAGGGGTAGAGAAGAACAGAGTGTAAGGGATAATTAGAAAAAGTGGAAGAGGAAGATAAGGAAGACAATATGTGATTCAGATGAAAGAGAAGACACGATGCTGAGGAACTGGGTAGGAAGGCTGCACGGATTTAGAAGAGAACAAGGAAGGAAGGAAGAAGAGAGGAAGGAAAAGAAGGGAAGACAGGAGCAAAGGAAGGTAGGAAGGGAGTGAGAGAGGGAGGAAGGAAGGGATAGCGGGAAGGAGGGAGAGAGGAGGGGAAGAGAGATTAAGCAAGTCTCGTACAAAGGAGTGAGGGAAGGAAGGAGGAATAGACAGAAGGTTTGAAAAGGGAAAGAAAAGATGATTATAGACTTATTGGAAGAGAGAACATCAGACAGACAGACGGACACTTAGACAGACGGACAGAAATAGTCATGCACACAGACGAACAGACAGATAGACAGACAGACAGACAGACAGACAGACAGAGAAGAGAGAGAGAGAGAGAGAGAGAGAGAGAGAGAGAGAGAGAGAGAGAGAGAGAGAGAGAGAGAGAGGAGAGAGAGAGAGAGAGAGAGAGAGAGAGAGAGAGAGAGAGAGAGAGAGAGAGAGAGAGAGAGAGAGAGAGAGAGAGAGAGAGAGAGAGAGAGAGAGAGAGAGAGAGAGAGAGAGAGAGAGAGAGATAGAGAGAGAGAGAGAGAGAGAGAGAGAGAGAGAGAGAGAGAGAGAGAGAGAGAGAGAAGGCCAGATAGACAGACAGACAGACATAAAGAAGGGAAGAGAGAGAGAGAGAGAGAGAGAGAGAGAGAGAGAGAGAGAGAGAGAGAGAGAGAGAGAGAGAGAGAGAGAGAGAGAGAGAGAGAGAGAGAGAGAGAGAGAGAGAGAAAGGAGAGAGAGAGAGAGAGAGAGAGAGAGAGAGAGAGAGAGAGAGAGAGAGAGAGAGAGAGAGAGAGAGAGAGAGAGAGAGAGAGAGAGAGAGAGAGAGAGAGAACAACACATCACACACCTACTACGGGAAGATGCCTCTGGCCTTTCTTACCCGACAGAAGGAGAAGGAGGCGGAGGAGGAGGAGGAGGAGGAGGAGGAGGAGGAGGAGAGAACAAAAGGATAATAGAGAAGACCGCCACAGGACACTATCATTTTTTATTTCCATTTTTTCTCTCTCTCTCTCTCTCTCACACACACACACACACACACACACACACACACACCAGTTTCAGCCCCTTCCCTTTCCTTTCCTTTGCTTCCCATCCTTTTCCTTTCCTTCCCTTCCTTTTCCTTCCCTTCTCATCCCTTCCATTTCCTTCCCTTCCCTTCCCATCCCTTCCCTTTCCTTCCCTTCCCATCCCTTCCATTTCCTTCCCTTCCCTTTCCTTCCCTTCCCATCCCTTCCATTTCCTTCCCTTCCCTTCCCATCCCTTCCCATCCTTCCTTCCCACCCTTTCTCTCCCCTTCATCACTGTCTCTTTCAGTATATCACAGTTCTCCATTTCACCCTAAATCCACCTTCTCTTTGCCCTCCTCTTCCCCTCTCGCTTAACCCGGACCATCTTCGCTAACCACCCTCTTCCTTCCCCTTCTTCACCGCCTCCCGCAGGATAGCTCTGTTGTCCATCTCGTCGCTGTGCATCGTCTTCACCTTCGTGCTGATGGCCCTCGTCTACCACTACCGCAGCGTCAAGGTGTTCAGACTCGCTTCGCCGACCTTCCTCTGCATCTGTCTCATCGGCTGCACCATCATGTACCTGGAGGTGGGTCTGAAGGGGTGGCTGACGGAGGGTTGGGTGATTAAGTATGTAGGTATTTAGGTTGTTGGGTTGAAGTATGTAGATATGTAGGTTCTAGGTGGATGACGAATGGATGGATGATTGTGTTTGTAGGAGTGACTGGCGAAGGGATAGGTGGTTAGTAAAGGTAGTCTGGATTGGAGAGAGTAGGATACCAGGAAAGGGAGGAGGGGGGAGAAGAAGGGGGTGTTGGGGACAAGATGGAGAAGTGTGATATCCTGAAGAGGGCGATGACGAAGAAGGGAGGGGAAGGGATGGTTAGTGTGTGATGATGGGAGTGTAGGGGAGAGTAAGGGGGAGAGGGAATGTATGGGGTTAAAGGGAAGGAAAGGGAAGAAAAGGAAAGGAGGAGAAGAAGGAAAGGGTAGGGAAGGGAAGGGAAGGGAAGTATGTGATGATGGGAGTGTAGGGGAGAGTAAGGGTGAGAGGGAATGTATGGGGTTAAAGGGAAGGGAAGGGAAGGAAAGGAGAAGGAGAAGAAGGAAAGGGTAGGGAAGGGAAGGGAAGGGAAGTGTGTGATGATGGGAGTGTAGGGGAGAGTAAGGGTGAGAGGGAATGTATGGGGTTAAAGGGAAGGGAAGGGAAGGAAAGGAGAAGGAGAAGAAGGAAAGGGTAAGGAAAGGAAGGGAAGGGAATGCAAGGAAAGGGAAAGGAAGTTATGATTTTGTTTTCCTTTTTTATTTCCAGTATTATTTCTGTATCATTTATCTAACTTTATGCTTTCTTTATCTTCTTTATCTTGATCTTTCTTCATTATTCATCAGTTCTTCATCTCAATCATTTCTATTCTTTTTAATTGTCCTCATTTCCCCAGTAGCATTTCCTTATCTCTTGTTGTCTACCTACCTAGATTTCTACCTGTTATCTACTTTTTTTCCCCTTTTTAATCTCCTGTTATCTGCCTCTTAATATATTTACGTGTTAATTTCCACCTGGCTATATTTTTTTCCTCTTCTTCATCTCCTTTTACTTTTATATATTTACCTTTTCATTTCCTCTACCTGGTTATAATCTCTGCCCTCCTTACCTGCTGTTACCTGCTTCAATATATTTTCACCTGGTCGTATACACTTACCTAAAGATACATTCATTTGTTAATCATTCATTTAAAATCACCATTCATTCATTTCTTAATTTATTTCATCTATCTTTATCGATTTACCTCATTTCTTCACCTTTACCTGAATTCCCCTACGCATACTGAATACCTTATATTTTCACCTGGCTAAGCTTACCTGGGCTATTCAACTCCACTTAGAACATAAAGAATTGGAGGACTAGGTTGTGTTAAGCTGTGTGTGTGTGTGTGTGTGTGTGTGTGTGTGTGTGTGTGTGTGTGTGTGTGTGTGTGTGTGTGTGTGTGTGAGTAGAGAGCTGGGACGCAAAAAGGAGAGGAAAGGAAGGAAGGAAGGGAGGGAGGAAGAGGATTTGAAGGAAGGAGAAAAAGTGTTGGAACGAAGTAAAGGAAGAGAGAAAAAAACATGGATTTGTGAAGTGACGCGTAACAGAGAGAGAGAGAGAGAGAGAGAGAGAGAGAGAGAGAGAGAGAGAGAGAGAGAGAGAGAGAGAGAGAGAGAGAGAGAGAGAGAGAGAGAGAGAGAGAGAGAGAGAGAGAGAGAGAGAGAGAGAGAGAGAGAGAGAGAGAGAGAGAGAGAGAGAGAGAGAGAGAGAGAGAGAGAGAGAGAGAGAGAGAGAGAGAGAGAGAAATGATGATGATGATAAAAAAGGAAGAAGAATGAAAAAAAAGAAAAAAAGAAATACAGTGTGTACTTAACATTACCTACACCCTTCTCCTCCTCCTCCTCCTCCTCCTCCTCCTCCTCCTCCTTCTCCTCCTCCTCCTCAAATCCTACAGTTCCGCACTCCTAAGCCCTTTTCCCCTTGCCGGCTTAGTCCTAAATATCCCTTTTGGCCTCCTCCTCCTCCTCCTCCTCCTCCTCTCTTTTGCATCACCTCTCCCTTTTCTTCCTAGTCTTCTCTATATTCTTTTTTTTTCGTCTTGTCTTATTATTTTTGTTATTGTTGTTGTTGTTCTTGTTCTTGTTCTGATGTCCTTTTAATCGGTGTTTGTCTTATCTCTTCTATCAATATATTGGGTTTGGATTTATTTTTTTCTTAAGCTGCATATTTTACGGAGAGAGAGAGAGAGAGAGAGAGAGAGAGAGAGAGAGAGAGAGAGAGAGAGAGAGAGAGAGAGAGAGAGAGAGAGAGAGAGAGAGAGAGAGAGAATAGAGAGAGAGAGAGAGAGAGAGAGAGAGAGAGAGAGAGAGAGAGAGAGAGAGAGAGAGAGAGAGAGAGAGAGAGAGAGAGGAAAGTGGGATAAAAGTCTTAAATCCACCTTCTCTATGCGTGTGTGTGTGTGTGTGTGTGTGTGTGTGTGTGTGTGTGTGTGTGTGTGTGTGTGTGTGTGTGTGTGTGTACCGGTAACCCCAGCCTCCCTTCTCCTCTCCCCGGTCCAGATGGCGGCGATCTTCCCGGTGCTGGACACGTATTCCTGCGTGGCGACCAAGTGGACGAGGCACCTGGGCTTCTGCATCACCTTCTCCTCGCTCCTCATGAAGACCTGGAGGTGGGTGAAGGGGAGAGGGGAGGGGGGGAAAGAGGAACTAAAGAGAGGAAGTTAAGGGATATAAGTGGGGGTGGAGGGGGAAAGGAACTAAAGAGAGGAAGTTAAGGGATAGAGATGGGTGAAGGGATGAAGGAAGTAAAAGGATGAAGGAAGTGAAGGGATAAAGGTGGATGAAGGGGAGAGGGGAAGAGGGGAAAAGGGGATGGATGGTACTTAAAGGTGAGAGAGAAATGGAGGAGTGAGGAAAAGGGACGGGAAGGGAAGGGAAAGGTTGTATAAGAGAAACAGACAGAGGGAGAAAAAATGGAGGTGGGTAAAGGGGAGGGGGGGAAAGGGAGATAATGAGAGAGACAGAAGGGAGGAGAAAGGATGGTTTGTACTTGAAGGTGAGAGAGAAATGGAGGGGTGAGGAAAAGGGACGGGAAGGGAAGGGAAAGGTTGGATAAGAGAAACAGACAGAGGGAGAAAAATGGAGGTGGGTTAAGGGGAGAGGGGAAAGGGGAAAAGGGGCGAGAGGGAAAGGGAGAGAAAGGTTGGATAGGAGATACAGACAGAGGGAGAAAAAATGTATCAATATCCCCTTCCTAATCACCTTCTCCCTCCTAATGAAGACTTGGAGATGAGGGATTATGAGGAAGAAGGGAAGGAGGAAGGGAGGAATGGGGAAGAAGGGAAAAGGGAGGGAAGAGGAAGGGAAGGAGTTAAGGGAGGGGAAGGAGAAGGGATGGGAAATAAATGGAGAGAAATAGAAGGGTTGAACAGGAGAGACAGAGAAGAGAAGGAGGAAGGGAAAGGAAAGGAAGGGTTGAAAGTGAAGAAGGGGAGGAAGGGGAAAAGGAAGGGAAGGGAAATAAGAGGAAGAAGGAAAGGAAGAGTTGGATAAGAAAGACAGAGGAGAGAAAGAGTAAAGAGAATTAACAAAGTGTGGATAAAGAGGAGAATAGAGGAAGAGGAGGAAGAGGAAGAAGAAAAATAGGAGGAACAAGAAGAAGAGGGCAGCAATAAATATAAGAAGAAGAAATGAAAGGAGGAAAGGAGGAGGAGGAGGAGGAGGAGGAGGAGGAGGAAAAACACTAAGTAGAAATATCGGAAAGAAAGGAGGGAGAAAGGAAGGGAAGAAGGAGGAGGGAAACCGAAGAGGAGGAGGAGGACAAGGAAGAAAGTGGATATTAAAATGATCTGTGCTTCCTCCTCCTCCTCCTCCTCCTCCTCCTCCTCCTCCCTTCCATCATTCTCCCCCCTTCCCCTCCTTAGGAAAAGTCTAATATTGGCCTTCCCTTTCCTCCCCTTACTCCCCTTTTGACCCAGTAACCTCCCCAGCCACATAGAAGGAGGGAGGGAAAGGGGAGGAGGTAAAGGGGAGGAAAGGATGAGGAAGGGTAAAGGAAGAGGATGAGAAAGGGAAGAGGAGAGGTGAAGGAAGGGTGATTAGGGGAGAGAAGGGGAGAAAGGGGGAGAGGGGAGAAGATATGTAGAGGAAAGGAGGAAAAGGTAGAAGAAGGTAAGAGGGAGAGAAAAGGAAAGAAGAAAGGGAGAAGGGAATGAAGGGAGGAAGGGGAGAGGGGAGAAGAGGATAAGGGAGAAGAGTCGTATAAGAAGGGAGGAAAGGATAAAGGAAGGGAAGAGGGAGAGAAAGGGAGGAAGAAAGGGAGAAGGAAAAGGGAAGGGAGGAAGGAAGGAAAGGAGGGAGAGAGAAGGAGAGAGAAGAGGAGAAGAAAAGGAGCGAGAGCGAGCGAGCGAGAGAGCGAGCGAGAGAGAGA
>NC_066560.1:6367542-6410042 GCF_024679095.1 Eriocheir sinensis
TTCATGGCCGTGTGTGTGTGTGTGTTTTACTTTTCGTTTTTTTTTTTGTCGCTATCTGTCTATTTTTCTGTCTATCTATCTATCTATCTATCTATCTATCTCATTCTTTCATCCATCTACTCATATATAATGCATACACACAAACTTACACATACTCTCTCTCTCTCTCTCTCTCTCTCTCTCTCTCTTTCACCACCCTCGCCTCCTCCCTCGTCTGTTCATCCCTGCACGAGACAGCTTCATTTCGCGGCTTCACTCATGCACTGGTTCAGCTCACAATGTTCGGGGCTTCAAAAAAAAGATGAACAAAAGAGTCGAGGGTTCACTTAGGTTTTAAAGGTTTTCTCTGACGCTTCTGCCTCTTGCAACAACTATTTTCTAAGGTCACAAAATAGATTAGTCGGGTTCTCGTTAGTGTTCCTTATATACGTTCGTGATACATAAGCCTTGTCAATAAAACTACCTATGGCAATACTAACAGAACCACCTCTACGAAAGTCTTATAAAATGTGTATGTTAGTATTTGAGTATAAGAATCACTATTTCCAAGCAGCGAGTAGCGGGCTTTTTTTTATTATTGTTTCCTTTTCTTGTGCCCTTGAGCTGTCTCCTTTGTTGTAAAAAAAAAAGAGGCCACGAAGATTTGTTGGATTCTCTAGAGTGTTTTTTTTTCACATCCATGGTGTAGAACCTTTGTCAAACTCTCACTAGGCTCATAAAACTACCAATGGAAATACTAATGCAACAACCTCCACGAAACCCTTACCAAATGTGTATATAAGTATTTCATATCCATGGTTCAGAAGCCTTGTCAAACTCTCACTAGGCTCATAAAACTACCCATGGAAATACTAACACAACAACCTCCACGAAACCCTTACCAAATGTGTATATAAGTATTTGAGTATAAGAACCACTATTTCCAAATGCCACATAGGATATTAGTCGGGTTCTCAAGAGTGGTTTTTTTTTATATCCATGGTGCAGAACCTTTGTCAAACTCTCACTCGGCTCATAAAACTATCCATGGAAATACTAACACAACAACCTCTACGAAACCCTTACCAAATGTGTATATAAATATCTCATCCATGGTGTAGAAGCCTTCTCAAACTCTCACTAGGCTCATAAAACTACCCATGGAAATGCTGACACCCCAACCACTACGATAAACTTATTAAATGTGGGTGTGTTAGGCTCAGAGGTGTTTAAGAATAATTACAGGTATTTTGAAGGTTAAGGATGATAGAAAAAAGACGGCGGAGAGAATTTAACAGCCGAAAGGATAATGTTTGAGAGTATAGGCCTCAGGGGGAAGGCTTCAGGGGGGTTCTTTGTAGGCTTAGGGGTTCAGAGGTTCGGTTCGTGGCCGTTCCGAGACTTAATGAAGGTTTGTTCGCGGCCAGTTCGAAGCTTCATTTGCATATTTTATCAGTAGCTTAGACACACACACACACACACACACACACACACACACACTTTTTTGGTTTTTATTTATCTTTCTCTCGTATCTTTTTTTTTCTTCGATTTTCTTTACTTAAACTTTAAATCTCAAACATTTCAGGCATTTTTATCCTCAACTTTTGATTTCCCTTCCTTTCCCGTCCCTTTTCTTTTTCCCCGCTTTCCCTTCCTTTCCTTCACTTTTATTTAATTCCCTTACTTTCGCTTCATTTTCCTTCCCTTCCCTTTCCTTCCCTTCCCTTCCCTTCGATCCAATTCCTATCCCATCCTTTTCTTTTTCTTCCCTTTTCCATTTTTCCCTTTACTTCTCTTCCTTCTTTTCCTTCCTTCCTTTCCTTCCTTCCTTTCCTTTCCCTTCCTTCCTCCCTTCCTTCCCTTCCTCCTTCCTTCCTTCCTTTCCTTCCTCCTTCCTTCCCTTCCTTCCTTCCTCCTTCCCTTCCTCCCTTCCTTCCTTCCTTTCCTTCCTCCTTCCTTCCCTTCCCTTTGTCTCACTTCCTATTCCATATTTTTCTTTTTTAACTATTTTCACTTTCTTTCCATTCACTTAAATTTCCTTCCCTTCCCTTCTCTTCAACTAACTTCCCTTCCCTTCTCAACCCTCTTTTCCTTTCTCATCCCTTCCTTTTCCTTCCGTTCCCTTTTCCTCACTTCTCTTTTCTTCCATCCCCGTTCCTTACTCCCTTTCCCTTCCCTTCCCTTCTCTTCCTATCCCATCTTCTCCCTCTCCCCTCTCTTGTCATTCCCCTTCTAAAGCTTCCAATATTTCACCGGGGACTAAAATTAATTACTACACAATTTTCTGTACTATAACCTCAGTTTCAATAATTATGAACACACACACACACACACACACACACACGGGGCCGGGTTTTGTCAGTCTCAGATAATGTGTGTGTGTGTGTGTGTGTGTGTGTGTGTGTGTGTGTGTGTGTTGTGTTCCCTCGCCTTTAGTTTTCATCTCGCTCACCTGCGCGCCAAAGGTTTAATTTCATTCGTTTATTTATTCATTATTCATTATTTACCTGAATCAAGTTATTTGTGTAGCGTTGACTAATTATTTCATTCATTCACTTATCATTATCATTACTACTACTACTACTACTACTACTACTACTACTACTACTACTACTACTACTACTACTACTACTACTACTACTACTACTACTACTGCTATTGGAAAGGTATAAGGGAAGGACAGGTGAAGGAGGGAGAGGTAAGGAGGGGTAGGGGGTAGGGGGGAAGGTGT
This sequence comes from Eriocheir sinensis, assembly GCF_024679095.1. Classification (NCBI taxonomy): domain Eukaryota; kingdom Metazoa; phylum Arthropoda; class Malacostraca; order Decapoda; family Varunidae; genus Eriocheir; species Eriocheir sinensis. The sequence continues at coordinate 6,370,253 of NC_066560.1, forward strand.
TAGCAGGTAAGGATGGTCAAGGAGGGTTGTTGTTGTTGTTGTTGTTGGCGGTGGTGGTGGTGGTGGTGGTGGTGGTGAAGAATAAGGAGGTTAGGGATAGGGGGTAGGGTAGAAGTTGAAGGGATAAGAGAGAGAGAGAGAGAGAGAGAGAGAGATTCCATGATTAACAGTTACTACTCTGAAACTATCCAGAACACTCTCTCTCTCTCTCTCTCTCTCTCTCTCTCTCTCTCTCTCTCTCTCTCTCTCTCTCTCTCTCTCTCTCTCTCCCGAATAAACTAGGGCTGAACAACTTCATTTATTTGAGTCAACCAGTCAACCAGTCAACCAGTCAACCAGTCAACCAGTCAGTCAACTCTGCCACGCTCACACTTTTTGTTGCTTTACTGTCCGTCCGTCTGTCCGTCTGTATGAATGTATGTCTATATGTTTGTTTGTATCTTATCTTTTTGTTCTGCTTTTTCGTTTTTTTATATTTTTTTCCATTTTTTTCTTATTTTCCTCCTGTTTGTATTTCCTTTTTTCTGCTTTTTCGTATTTTTCTTCTTTTCTACTTTTTTCTTATTTTCCTCCTGTTTGTATCTTTCCTTTTTTCTGCTTTTTCGTTTTTATTTCTTCTTTTCCACTTTTTTCATATTTTTCTCCTGTTTGTATCTTTCCTTTTTTCTGCTTTTTCGTATTTTTCTTCTTTTCTACTTTTTTCTTATTTTCCTCCTGTTTGTATCCTTCCGTTTTTCTGCTTTTTCGTTTTTTTTCTTCTTTTCTACTTTTTTCTTATTTTCCTTCTCTTTCATCTCCTTTTCCTCCTCCTCCTCCTCCTCCTTCCTTCTCCTCCTCCTCCTCCTCCTCCTCCTCCTCCTTCTCCTCCTCTTCCTCCTCCTCCTCCTCCTCTTCCTTCTCCTCCTCTTCCTCCTCCTCCTCTTCCTCCTCCTCCTCCTCCTCCTCCTCCTCCTCCTCCTCCTCCTCCTCCTCCTCCTCCTCTTCTTTGCACTCTCTCGCTGCATCCATCTTCTACCTTTCCTCGTAAAAATCAACAACTTATCACAACCCACTTTACTTCCACCACCACCACCACCATCACCACCTCCACCACCACCTCCACCACTACCACCACCTCCACCTCCACCAATCTTTTTTTTTTCCAGGTGGTGATAAATTTCATGTATTACTTGATGTATTTTCATGTGTAAGGGAGGGAAAGGGTAGGTACGTGATTCTTATATTCTCTCTCTCTCTCTCTCTCTCTCTCTCTCTCTCTCTCTCTCTCTCTCTCTCTCTCTCTCTCTCTCTCTCTCTCTCTCTCTCTCTCTCTCTCTCTCTCTCTCTCTCTCTCTCTCTCCCATTTTCCTTCCTTCCCTCCTACTTGACATCTCTCCTGTTCCTCACGCTCTTCTCTCTTCCTCCTCCTCCTCCTCCTCCTCCTCCTCTTCCTCTTCCTCTTTATTTCCTGCCGTCGCCGAGCCGCTGTGAGTGTGAGCGAGGGTGTCTTTCTTCTTCCTCCTCCTCCTCCTCCTCCTCCTCCTCTCGTCTACCTCCCACTGTCATTCCATCCCACCTTTCATCTTCACACACTTCTTATATCCCCATTTCAGCCTCCTCCTCCTCCTCCTCCTCCTCCTCCTCCTTCTTCTCATCCCTCTATCCTATTTACTGATTTTTCCCATACCACCTCTCCTCCTCCTCCTCCTCTTTCTCTTCCTCTTTCTCCTCCTTCCCTTTCTTTCTAAAATATTCCTGACCCCTTTTTCTGTTCTACTTCACACACCCTCCTTCACCTCCTCCTCTTCTACATCCTCCTCCTCCTCCTCCTCTTCCTCCTCCACCTCCACGTCCCTCCACACAAGAGCCCCTCCACCAGAAGCACATATGAGGCCGCTGGAGAGCCCTGGTGGCCGCTAGAGGGCGCTGAAGGGCACTAGAGGTCACTGGGGCATGGATATGGGTCACGAGAGGTAGGGGAAGGGAGGGTGGGTGGCAGGTCTCCCCCCCCCCCCATCACTAAACTACGATTTAATAAGAGTCACCCCTAACTCCCCTCGGTGCATCCTCGTTTTCTTTGGCTTCCGTTTTCTTTCCTTAGACTTTTTTTTACCTTACCTTACGTTAATTTAGCTTACCTGTGTGTGTGTGTGTGTGTGTGTGTGTGTGTGTGTGTGTGTGTGTAGTTATTTTTTTGTCAGATACACATAAAATACGGTACTTCTCGTTTTTCTTCTTCCTCTTCTTCTTCTTCTTCTTCTTCTTCTTCTTCTTCTTCTTCTCCCACCAACCCTTTTCCTCCCCTCTTATCTCACCTTCTCCCTTCTCTCCCAACGCCAAGATTTTTCCACTTTTCCTCCTTTTTCCTTCTCCTTTTCTCCTCCTTTTATACTCTTTTCCTCTTACTTATTCTCTTTTCCTCTCCCCCTCTCTTTTCGGATAATGTTCACGAAAGCGTAGCCCTGTCTGGCGGCGGCCGCGGCGACTGTCCAGCCGGTGTTGCGAGAAATACCTCCTCGCAGAAATAAGTCGCATATAAATTGGGGGGGTGGGGGGTCCCTCTTGGTAAGGAGGTTATGTAAAGTTTGGTTGGAGTAGTTTAAATACGCTCCCCCACCCAAAACCCTCGATTTCCCACGGGTGTCCAAGTTGAACCCCTCTGCGAGCAATTTTGCGGCTGCGGCGGCGGGTCCACAAAAGGCACTGAAAAGTCAATCATTTAGTGACTTCCGGAGAAAAATACCTCCATGATAAAGAGCATCATATTTTGTCCAGAAATAAGCACTCTTTTCCTCTCCTTTCTTTCCTCTGTTTCTCTCAGCTTTTACTCCTTTTCTGTTTTTCTCTCCTTTTCCTCTCGTCCCACCCCTCCTTTTCCTCTCCCCAAATCACGACCCTTTTATGTCACTCCTTCCCCCCCCCCCCCCCCCCCACGTCATGGTGCCTTATCTCCCCTCCCTCTCCCTCCCCTTACATCACGGCCTTACCTCACCTTCACTCTCTCCCCACGTCATGGTGCCTTATCTCCCCTCCCTCTCCCTCCCCTTACATCACGGCCTTACCTCACCTTCACTCTCTCCCCACGTCAGGGTCACGCTCGCCTCTTATCTAACTTTTTCCTTTTCCCGCGTCAGGCCTCCTCTTATATCACCATTCTTTTTCCTCCCCTCTTATCTCACTTTCTCCCTTCTCCCCCTACGTGACAGTTTTCCTCTTTTCCTCCCTTGTCTCATCTCCTTTTTCTCTTCCTTCTGTTATATTTCCGCTCACCTTTTCTCTTTTCCTCTCCCCTTCTCTTTTCCCTCTTCTTACTTCTCCTCTCCTCTCCTCTTTCCTCACTTCCCTTTCCTCTCCCCTCGTCTGCTCCCTCCTTTCCTCTACTTTTGCCTCATTTCCCTTTCCTCTCCCCTCGTCTTTCCCCTCCTTTCCTCTCCTTTTGCCTCACTTCTCCTTTCCTCTCCTTTTGTCTCCCCTTCCTTTCCTCTCCCATCATCACGACACCTTATCTCACCTTCTCCCTTCTCCCCCACGCCAGGGTGTCACTCACCTACCGCGTTACGTCAGCCCACAAGATCAAGCTGACGGACAAACAGCTGCTACAGTGGCTGACGCCCATCCTGCTGATCATGCTGGTGTACCTGGGCGCGTGGAGCCTCAGCGCCACGCCCAGCGCCGAGGTGATGGATGACGACCGGAATCTCAAGTACAAGCAGTGTATATACGATTGGTGGGATCACTCGCTGGCCATGGGTGAGTGGACGGGGAGGGCGAGTGGGAGGGGGCCGTGGCTGTGTGAGGTGGTAAGGGGAGTGGGGGGGATGAGAGATGCTGGTCAGGGGTGAGTGGACGGAGAGGGACAAGTGAGAGGAGTGGGATAGTGAGAGTTGCTGTCTGTTGTGAGTGGGGACTGAGTGGGATAGTTAGACGGGCTGTCCATTGCCGAGTGGGAGCTAAGTGGACGGTAAAAGGTGCTAGCCATAAATGAAAGAGGGGCTGAGTAAGGGTTGAGTGGGACAGTGAAAGGGCCTTGAGATGAAGATACAGAAAGACAGACAGATAGAAGGATGGTCGAATATACTTATGAAAATATGGTAATAGATAAATGGGGTTGAGTGGGGGGAGGGGACGATGAGAGGTGCTGAGGGGTTGAGAGGGACGATGAGAGGGACTGGAGATGAACACACACACACACACACACACACACACACACACACACACACACACACACACACACACACACACACACACACACACACACACACACACACACACAGACCAAGAGAAGATGGCGCCACTATAAACACTTGCCTGCGCCATGACGTGCTGGGGCCGACTACCATCTAGGGCCCTCAAGAAAAGCCTACCGGTATAACGTAAAAAATAAAAAATAAAAATAAAAAGACAGACAGACAGACAGACAGATAGGCAGAGAGACAGACAGACAGGGACAAACAAGCACGCCGAGGACATGTGATTGATTTTGACACACACTTACAGGTCTTCAGAGGTCGTATGGGAGAGTTCATGACTTGCGGGGCGAGAGAGAGAGGCTTAAGAGGAGAGGAAAGAGGTGGCCTTATAGGTAGACAGACAGGCAGACAGACAGACGGACAGACAGATAGATACAGCAGGCGACAGAACGGAAATGAGAGGGAGGAAGCGCAGTGAAAATATCATATACAGAATAATAGTTAATATCCTTCTCCTTCTCTCCTCTATCTTTCCTCCTTTTCCAACCCCTATCCTCCTCCTCCTCCTCCTCCACCACCTCAACCCCGTCCCCCAAACCCACAGGTGAGGTTCTGTTCCTGATGTGGGGCGTCAAGGTGTGCTTCAGCGTGCGGAAGGCGGAGAGCTTCTTTGACGAGGCGAAGTACATCTCCTGGGCCGTCTACAACATCGCCGTGGTCAACATCGTCATGGTAGCCTTCCAGTGAGTGTGTTGTGGTTGGTCTGTGTTGGTTTGTGTTTGCCGGGTTTTTTTTTTTTTTTTTTTTTACGTGTTTTCCTTCGCCTTTGTTTTGGAGAGGCGATTTTTTTTTCTGTCTGTGTCTCTGTTTGTCTCTGTCTTTTTTTTTTTCTCTCTCTCTCTCTCTCTTCTCATGTGCTATATATTGTGTGTGAATGTGTTTTTTTATATATATATTAAGACATGACTAACATCCATTTTTCTTCTTTCTTTATTTCCTTCTTTCTCTCTCTTTCTGTTTTTCTTTCTTTCTTTTTTTCCTTTCTTTTCTTCCTTCCGTCTTCTTTACCTTCATTATTCCAATCTTCCCTCCTTCCATCCTTAACCCCTTCAACTCTTCCTTCCTGTCTACTTCTTTCTTATTCTTCCTTCCTTTCTTCCTTCCACAAACTCTTCCTTTCTTCCTTCTTTCCTTACTTCCTTCCTTCCTTCCTTCCCACCTTTCATCCCTCCATCCATCGTTTCTCTCTTCCTTCTCTCTTCACACACCTCCTCCTCCTTTCCCTCCTTCTCCTCCTCCTCCTCCTCCTCCTCCTCCTCCTCCTCCTCCTCCTCCTCCACAGCCTCCTCATCTTCCCAAAGGCCGGCCCGGACATCAAGTACCTCTTCGGCTTCCTGAGGACACAGTTCAGCACCTCCACCACCGTGCTGCTCATCTTCGGCCCAAAGGTGAGGCTCAGGGGCACTCCTCTTGGTTCCTCTTGGTTTCCTCTTGATTTCCTCTTGATTCCGATCGGTTCCTCTTGGTTCCTCTTGATTTCCTCTTGATTCCGATTGGTTCCGATTGGTTCCACTTGATTTCCTCTTGATTCCGATTGGTTCAGATTGGTTCCACTTGATTTCCTCTTGATTCCGATTGGTTCCGATTGGTTCCTCTTGATTCCGATTGGTTCCTCTTGATTCCGATTGGTTCCGATTGGTTCCGATTGGTTCCTCTTGGTTCCTCTTGATTCCGATTGGTTCCGATTGGTTCCTCTTGATTCCGATTGGTTCCGATTGGTTCCACTTGATTTCCTCTTGATTCCGATTGGTTCCGATTGGTTCCTCTTGATTCCTCTTGATTCCGACTGGTTCCGATTGGTTCCACTTGATTTCCTCTTGATTTCCTCTTGATTCCGATTGGTTCCGATTGGTTCCTCTAGATTCCTCTTGATTCCGATTGGTTCCTCTTGGTTCCTCTTGATTCCGATTGGTTCCACTTGATTTCCTCTTGATTCCGATTGGTTCCTCTTGGTTCCTCTTGATTTCGATTGGTTCCTCTCGGTTACTCTTGATTCCGATTGGTTCCACTTGATTTCCTCTTGATTCCGATTGGTTCCTCTTGGTTCCTCTTGATTCCGATTGGTTCCTCTTGGTTCCTCTTGATTCCGATTGGTTCCTCTTGGTTCCTCTTGATTCCGATTGGTTCCTCTTGGTTCCTCTTGATTCCGATTGGTTCCTCTTGGTTCCTCTTGATTCCGATTGGTTCCTCTTGGTTCCTCTTGATTCCTCTTGGTTCCTTTTGGTTACTCTTGATTCCTCTTGGTTCCTCTTGATTCCTCTTGGTTCCTCTTGGTTCCTCTTGATTCCGATTGGTTCCGATTGGTTCTTCTTGATTCCGATTGGTTCCGATTGGTTCCTCTTGATTTCCTCTTGATTCCGGTTGGTTCCGATTGGTTCTTCTTGATTCCGATTGGTTCCACTTGATTTCCTCTTGATTCCGATTGGTTCCGATTGGTTCTTCTTGATTCCGATTGGTTCCACTTGATTTCCTCTTGATTCCTCTTGATTTCATCTTGATTTGTCTTGATTTCCTCTTGATTTCCTCTTGACTCTTCTTGATTTCCTCTTGATTTCCTCTTGATTTCCTCTTGATTCCTCTTGATTTCCTCTTGATTTCTCTTGATTTCCTCTTGATTCTTCTTGATTTCCTCTTGATTTCCTCTTGATTCCTCTTGATTTTCTCTTGATTCCTCTTGATTTCTCTTGATTCCTCTCGATTTCCTCTTGATTTATCTTGATTTCCTCTTGATTCCTCTTGATTTCCTCTTGATTTCTCTTGATTTCCTCTTGATTCCTCTTGATTCCCCTTGATTTCCTCTTGGTTCCTCTTGATTTCCTCTTGGTCTTGATTGATTCCTCTTATTCCTTTTGGTTCCGACTGGTTCCTCTTGATTTCCTCTTAATTCCTCTTGATTTCCTCTTAATTCCTCTTGGTTTCCTCTTCATTTCCTCACGATTCCACATCTTCTTTCCATCCTGTCCTCTTTCTTTTCCTCCTCTTTCACTTTATCTTCCCATTTCATCCTTTCTTCTAATGCTGTATCCTCATCTTCCTCTATTTTCCTCCTCCTCTTCTTCCTCTTTCTCTTCTTAGTATTTTTTAGTATTTTTTTCCTAATTATTATCAACGTCCACGCAAGACCACCAACACATCCTCCTCCTCCTCCTCCTCCTCCTCCTTTTCCTCGTCCGCAGCTCATTAATTCTTTCCGCGCCTTGCTCTCTCCATCCTCCTCCCTCGCCTATTCTTTGCACCCTTTGTGTCGTTACCTGGAATCTGCTCGACACCTCACCGTTGTGTCACCTGTGTGGGACGCGACCTGACACCCGCCGTCACCAGGCACCCCCGCTGGGACACGAGAACAGGTGGATGGATGCTAAGATTACCTGTGTGAGATTATATAAGGTCTGGATATCAAGGTGTGTAGATGATGGCTTGGGTTTGTGGATGTTTCAGTGTTAATTAAGAAAGGTGGATGATAGGTTGATGGATGCTGCGTTTACCTGGTTATGATGCTCTATTGGTGAATGGATGACAGAGAGTTGGATGCTGCAATTACTAGGTTAAGATGGTCTGTTGCTAGGATACTAAGAAAAGTGGATGATAGGTTGATGGATGCTTTGTTTACCTGGTTAAGACGCTCTGATGCTGGTGATTATTAAGATGAATGGATGACGGATAGATGGATGCTGCAATTACTAGGATAAGATGCTAAGATACTAAGGAACGGATGATAGGCTGATGGATGCTTTGTTTACCTGGCTAAGATGATATGATGCTGGTGATTATTAAGATACTAATTACCTACCCGCCTCCTATCTACTTACTCACCTACCTACCTACCTACCTATCTACTTACCTACCTACTTACCTGCCTCCCTATCTACTTACTCACCTACTTACCTGCCTCCCTATCTACTTACTCACCTACCTACCTGCCTCCCTATCTACTTACTCACCTACCTACCTGCCTCCCTATCTACTTACCTACCTACTTACCTGCCTCCCTATCTACTTACTTACCTACTTACCTGCCTCCCTATCTACTTACTTACCTACCTCCCTATCTACTTACTCACCTACCTACCTTCCTGTCTCCCTACTTACCTACCACCTGCCTCCCTACCTACCTGCCTCCCCCTATCTACTTTCTACTTACCTACCTGCCTCCCTATCTTCCATCCTATCTACTTTCTCCTCCTCCTCTTCCACTTTCTCTTCCAATTTCATCCTCTCTTCTAATACCATCTCCATATCTTCCTCTATTTTCCTCCTCATCTTCTACCTACCTTCCTCCCTGTCTACCAATCTACCCACCTTATTTTTTTATACCACGTCTTGTTCCTTCTACCTGGCTACCAACGTGCCTACCTGCCTGCTTGCTTGTTCACCTGATCGATTGGTTATTGATTACCTGCTACGCTCTAGGGCAAGACCGTGAATAAATGAATAAGTATTGCCTTGTATTGATGTAAAGACTGTTCCTTGACTTACGTAATGAAGCTGGGCGGATGATTTAGTATGGCACGTTATTAAGAACTATACTAGAAACACTTACGCTACTTTTCCTACTTTTTATGAACTACTGTCTACCTTTTTATTAGACTTACTTTAAAACACTCACCTTTTTTTCAGAACACAATTTACTGAGAACTAACCTTTTTTCAAGAATCATCAGCTTTTTTTGTAAGAACTACTCAAGAACACCGCAACAGTACATGCTCGTGTGTACGTGTGTGTGTGTGTGTGTGTGTGTGTGTGTGTGTGTGTGTGTGTGTGTGTGTGTTCTTTCTTCGCAACACCATTACAAAACAACAAGAACAACATACCTTTATCTCTCCTTCACTTTTACAGGATCGAATTTGTTTATGTTTGTATGTATGTGGGTGTGTACATTCTTCGCAACAGGATCACAAAACAACAACACCAGCCTCCCCTTCCTCCAGTTCTCTCAGTTGCTTGCGTCTGTGTGTTCGTTCCACCCCAGCAACAAGCTCACAAAAACACCACCACCAACTTTCCCTCTTCTCTCCCCCTCAGTTCTCTCAGTTGTGTATGTGTGTATGTGTGTCCGTTCCACCCCAGCAACAGGATCACAAAATAACAACACCAACCTCCCCTTCCCCCTCAGTTCTCTCAGTTGTTTGCGTGTGTGTGTCCGTTCCACCCCAGCAACAGGATCACAAAACAACAAAACCAACCTCCCCTTCCTCCTCAGTTCTCTCAGTTGTTTGCGTGCGTGTGTCCGTTCCACCCCAGCAACAGGCTCACAAAACACCACCACCAACTTACCCTCTCCCCCTCAGTTCTACCGGATCGTGCAGGGGACGGGGGACCAGTACGACAACAGGGCGCGGGCCAAGGGCGTCACCGCGAGCTTCTCCCTCAACGGGCTGGGTGTGATGAACGACGAGCCGGCCGACTTGTCACAGGAGAACGAGGAACTGAAGGTGGGTGCTTTTGGGGGCTGGGGGAGGTAAGGGGAAAGGGGGAGTGAGGGAAGTTGGGGTAGTGGGGAGAAGATGGTGGTGGTGGTGGGTAGAGGGGGATGGTAGTGATGGTGGTGGTGTGGGGGGAGGGGGAAGAGGGAGACGGTGGTGGTGGTGGTGGTGGTGGTGGCTGTAAGGTTGGGTATGGTAAGGAAACGAAGAGATGAAGGTGTATTGGTGGTGGTAGTGGTGGTGGTGATGGATGGGGGATGGTGGTGGAGGTGATGGGGTAGGGAGTTAGTGGTGGTGGTGGGGATGGTGGTAAGGGTGGGAATGATAAGGGAAGGAGGTGTATTATATATGGTGGTGGTGGTGGTGGTGGTATGGAAACGAGATAAAAATACATATCGATATTAATGGTGGTGGTGGTGGTGGTGGAGATGATAAGGAAACGAAGAGGTGGAGGTTACGTATTGGTGATGGTGGTGGTGGTGGTGGTGATGAAGGTGGTGGTGGTGGTGATGAAGGTGGTGGTGGTGGTGATGAAGGTGGTGGTAATGATGAAGATGGTGGTGGTGATGATGAAAGTAGTAGTGGTGGTGATGAAGGTGGTGGTGGTCGTTGTGGTAGTGGTGGTGGAATGGTGTGAAATTAGAATGAGAACGAAGAATCAAAGGTGGTATTTTTTTAGTGGTGACGTAAGTGGTGATGTAAGTGGTGGTGATGAAGGTGATGGTGGTGGTGGTGGTGCGATGGTGTGAGATTATAATGAGAACGAAGAATCAAAGTTTTTTTTTTTTTTTTTAGTGGTGACGTAAGTGGTGGTGGTGGTGGTGATGAAGGTGGTGGTGATGGTGGTGGTGGTGATGAAGGTGGTGGTGGTGGTGATGAAGGTGGTGGTGGTGGTGATGCAATGGTGTGAAATAAGAATGAGAACGAAGAATTGAAGGCTTTGTTATTTAGTTCAGGTGTTTTTAGTCCATATGTTTTCACCTTTCTCTTGTTTTCCTCGCTGTTTTTTTTTCTCCACCTCTCCCTTTGTCTTCATTTTCCTCCTCCTCCTTCCCCTCCTCCTTCCTTTACCTTCATTTACTTTCCTTTACCTTCCTTTACCTGTTTCTTTTCTTCCCTTCTCCCTTTGTCTCCATTTACTCCACCTCCTCCTCCTCCTTTTCCTCCTTCCTTTACCTTCATTTATCTTACTTTCCTTTACCTTCATTTACCTTCCTTTACTTTCCTTTACCTGTTTTTCTTTTCCTCCCATCTTTTATCTTTATTTTCCTCCTCCTCCTCCTCCTCCTCCTCCTTCCTTTACCTTCATTTACCTTACTTTCCTTAACCTTCCTTGACCTGTTTCTTTTCTTTCCTTCTCCCTTTGTCTTCATCTAACTCCTCCTCCTCCTCCTCCTCCTCCTCCCTTTACCTGTTCGTTGCTCCCACATCTGTTTTTAATTGATTAGTGACGTAATTGCTTCTTCGGAGGATCGAATTACTAAAGTAACTCGAAGAAGGCACGAAAAAGAGTAAGGGAAAAAGTAGGAGAAAAGAGAATTGAAGTACTTAAGTTGGAGGGAAAGAGTGAGAGAGAAGGATCAAACTACGGAATCAGAACCCACGCAGCCTTTTTTGCCCTTTATTCCCTTCCTTATAGAAAACAAACGGAAAACATCAAAAAACGAATATATTAGAGAACAACGAACGTTTGCCCTTTATTCCCTTCCTTATAAAAAAACAAAAGGCGATCGTATAAGACTTCCATCACATCGCCAGCATGAAAAACAAACTTAAAACAAACGGAAAACATCAAAAAACGAATATATTAGAGAACAACGAACGATACAGAATAATAAAAAATAAAAATAAATAAAAAATAATAAATAAAAACAAAAGGCGATCGTATAACACTTCCATCCCATCGCCGGCATGAAAAAACAAACTTAATACAAAAGGAAAACATCAAACAACGATTATATAAAAGAACAACGAATGATATAGAATGGAAACTCAAGACTGTCCCCACTCTCTTCTCTTCTTTTCAATATTACACAAAGACGATATACAGGACGCTATACATTGATGTCCACTTAACGTTGTGTCCGCTGCAGCCTGCGTCCTGTCTTCTCCTTGGGGTTTAGCGAAGACTGCAGAGTTACCGAACCAGACTTCCCATTCGCTTTTCTTTTGTTTTTTTCCATATTATCTTTCTCTTAATTTCCTTCTCCCGTTCTTTTTCTTTCTTCCTTCTTTGTTTCTGTTCGTCTTTCCTTCCTTCTTTGTTTCTGTTCGTCTTTCCTTCCTTCTTTGTTTCTGTTCGTCTTTCCTTCCTTCTTTGTTTCTGTTCGTCTTTCCTTCCTTCTTTGTTTCTGTTCGTCTTTCCTTCCTTCTTTGTTTCTGTTCGTCTTTCCTTCCTTCTTTGTTTCGTGTGTTTTCTGTCTGTCTGTCTTTCTGTCTTTTACTTGCTTTCTTTCTTTCTGTTGGCTTGTGCTTTCTTTAATTTTCTTTGGTATTTGTGTAGTGTATCTTTCTTTTCGTCTTTCTTTTATACTTTCTTTCTCGCTAACCCCTAAACACTTCTCCTTTCCTGCATCCTTCTCCCGCCCTCTGCCGTTTCCACGTAACCAAAACCCTTTCCTTCTTAACTACTTTCCCTCCCACTCCCCCTCGTCTAGAATTGGCTCACCCCTAAACAGTTCTCCCATTCCTGCATCCTTCTCCCGCCCTCTGCCGTTTCCACGTAACAAAAACCCTTTCCTTCTTAACTTCTTTCCCTCCCACTCCCCCGCGTCTAAAATTGGCTTACCCCGAAACAGTTTTCCTTTCTCTTTATCCATTTTGCTCTGTCAGCCGTTTCCATGTAATATATTAGAGCCCATATTCTCAAACATTTCGGGGCCCACACACCCACATTTGGTAAGGCTTTTTCAGTAGAGGTTGTCAGTATTTCCAGGGGGAGTGTTATGACCCTAGTGATAGTGTGACAAGGCTTCTGCACCATAAATTACAATAAAACACTCATAAGAACCCGACTGATCTTCCTTCTGGCCTTTGGAATTGTCGTGAGAAGGGAAAGCGTCTGTTAATACACATTCATATTTGATAGGCTTTAGTAGAGGCTGTGTGTTTCCATTGGTAGTTTTATGAGTCTAGTGATAGTTTGACAAGGCTTCTGCACCATGAATTAAAACAAAACACTCATTAGAACCCGACTCATCTCCTTTTTGACCTTTGGAAAGCATCTGAGAGTACGGAGCTTGTATATATTCCCTTCCCTTCCTAATTTCTTTCAGTAGATTAATCCGGTACGATCCTTCTCTCCCCCTCTTGCTCTCTCCCTCTCCCTCCCTCCCTCTCTCCTATTCGTTTTCTCATTTGCAGGAAGAGATAAGGAGGCAGCTGACATGTTGAAAAAGGGGGTACGGTATGTGAGCTAACTTGCTAATAATCCTAGAGTCCTCCCTTTCATACGTTTTCTTTAGTGTAGCTCGCTCGCTCGCTGCACGTTTTCTATGCAGGCTAAAGAGAGAGAATATGCCTGGCGGGGTTGGGTACTTTTCTTTTTTTCTCTCTTTTATTTTATGGATTTGTGAGGGATAACTGAAGGGAAGAATTTCATTTCGACTTAGGGTTTTAATTAATCAAGCCTGGGGATTTTTTTTTGTTATTCTTTCCATTTTTGTTTATTTTTTCTATATATTCTTTTTTTCTTGTTTTCCTTCTTACTCTCTTTTTCTTTATTTCTCCTTTCTGTCTGTCTGTCTTTCTTTCATTTGTTTTCTTCTGTCTGTCTTTCTGTTCTTTTCTTTGACGTTTTCTTTTTTTCATTTTTATCTGTGTTTCTTTAATTTTCTTTGGTGTTTGTTTATTATATTTTTCTTTTATTTTCTTTCTTCTTTCTTTATTATTTTCTTTTTCTTTTTGCCTTTCTTCCTTCTGTTCAGTCTAATTCTCTTTTTTTTTCTCTCTCTTTTTTCCTTTCCATCTTTCTTTCTACAAATATATCAGTTTTATTTTCTATCTTTGGCATTATTATTATTATTATTATTATTATTATTATTATTATTATTATTATTATTATTATTATTATTATTATTAAGAAAAAATAGAGACAGTTTTGGGGGTTAAAAGGGCTCTTGTTATCTAGCTTTATTTATTTATTTATTACGGAGTCGCTTTATTAGAGGCTTAAATCAATTATTATTATTATTATTATTATTATTATTATTATTATTATTATTATTATTATTATTATTATTATTATTATTATTTTGGGCTGTGTTTTGGAATGATGTGCTGGTTTAATAAAGCTAATCGGGCAAATGTAGATAGTTAAGGTTTTTATTATTATTATTATTATTATTATTATTATTATTATTATTATTATTATTATTATTATTATTATTATTATTATTATTATTATTGTCGTAGTTCTGCGTATAAAGCTTTTTCTCACTGCAGAATTGGTAACACGGAAAGCTATCTACGCCACCATCATCACCACCACCACCACCACTATCTCCACCACTGTCACCACCACCACCACCACCACTATCACCACCACCATGCATCACCACCACTCATAATTCAGCTGACCATAACACTACACTACCACCATCCCCTTATGATACCACCACCATCACCACCATCACCACCATCACCTTACATCACACCAATCAACACCAGATCACCACTCCCACCACCACCACTCTCCACAGCTCACCACCTCACCACCAACAACACCAGCCACACCACACCACACCAACACCATTCCTCACTCACCACCGCCTCTCATCACCTCACCCTCTCTCCCATCACCCACAGGAGGAGATTCAGAAGCTCGCCGCGCAGATGGAGTTCATGAAAATCGTGCATATGGAGATGAACAACAGACACCTCAAACCGAAGCCAAGCGGGTATTTCAGCGACAAGAACCCAGCCATGGCGGGCCCCACCTCCCCCTCGGGCCCGCGCTCTGACACCACCACGCAGGAGAACCCCCCGGCGAAGCTCTCCTCTCCTGCTAACGAAGGGGCCGCTGATAGGGTCTGACTAGTGGCCAACAGTGAAGAGGTTTGGCTGTAAGCTCCGGTGAGGTGATGGTTCGCCTCGCCGGTCACACAGGGTAAAAAAGGTTGGCTGGCTGGCTGGCTGGATAATTGGTTGGCTCGCTGGCTGGCTGGTTAGTGGCGCCGTGTGTCCATAGCCGTGTGTGTGGGAGGCTGTGGGTGATCTTCAAGGCGTGGTGTGATGTCCTATGCCTTCCTGCCTCCTAACACTCCGTTCTTTTAATGTTATTCCTTCTTTCCTTTCACTTACAAGCTCGTTTCGTCTCTCTACTTCTTCATTTTCTCTAGTCTCGAGGGAGGTGATGGGAGGTGTTCTGTGTTTTCCTCCCTCTCATTCTCCTCTTCTTTTCCTCGTTGTCACTTTCTTTTCTTCCCTCTCACATGTTTTTCTCTTTCCTCTTTCCTTTCTCATTTCCCGTGTAGCCGCTGTGCCTTCATCCCTCTCATCCTTCTCTTCTTTTCCTCGTTTCCCTTTCTCATTCCTCCATCTCTCATCTTTTTTTTACCTTTTTCCTCCTCGTCCGTGCATCCACTGTGTCCTTATTCCTCTCATTTATTCTTCTCTTCCTTGTTTACCTTTCTCATTCCTCTCTCTCACATTCTCTCCTCTTTCCTTTACTCTTTTTCACCTTCTTTCTCATGCCCCGTGGACTAGATCAGCCGGGGAAAGCCATAAGGATGTGTTCGAATCAACGTGTTTAAATAGGACGTTTAGCAAGGGATAGGACCTCCACTGCGCCTACTCCTACTATGCTCCTGCTGCCTCCACGCCCGCAGCCTCACCACCCAGCTCTCAGCATCACCAGCCCGCCCGCCCGTCCGTCCCGTGAGATGCGAGGGGGAGCAGTTTTGATATGTGTCGAGTTGCTGACGGGAGGATGGAAGAGAAAGGGTTGGGTCGGAATAGTAGTGATTGGACGGGCGAGCTGGGAGTGTTGATTGCCTTGCTGGCGTGGGGGCAGCGAGGGGAAAGCCACACCCACACCCACACGCACGCCCACACCCTGCACGCGGCACTCGACGGGTTATGTTGCATTCCACTTATGATTAATTTTAGGGAGGACAGACCACGCTGAGTCCACGCAGAGACGGGAAATTCTACGCCCTTGTTCCAAGCTCTCCCTTCCTCCCCTAGTAAGAGATGTCAGTGTTACTACCAACTCAAAAAAAAATCTTATAAATTGCTATTCGTCCATGTTGATTGAATTTTAAGTGGTTTCCTTTGCCATTACGTTTTTTCCACAACTATACTACAATTAACAAAAGATATTCGTCTACGTTACTGAAATTCCAAGTGCTTTCCTTTACAATTACTTTTTTTCTGGATATGCTTTCCCTATTCTACAACCTACATCATATTCGCCGTTGTTTATGAAATTCTAAATGCTCTCCTATCCAATAACGTTTTTTTCTGGATATTTATATCTTATACTACAACTGACAAGATATTCGTCATTGTTAATTAAATGCTTTCCTTTCCAATCACTTTTTATCTTGTTTTTTTTTTTACGCCACACTGCCACTAACGAAAGATAATCATGATATACGTGGCCATTAAACCAGTGAAAGTGGTTTATAGAAATTCTAAATGCTTTCCTTTACAATTTCTCTTTTCCTTGATTTATTTACGCCACAATGCCACTAATAAAGGATGTCATGGTTTATAGAAATTCCAAATGCTTTCCTTTACAATTTCTCTTTTCCTTGATTTATTTACGCCACAATGCCACTAATAAAGGATATCATGGTTTATAGAAATTCCAAATGCTTTCCTTTCCAATTTCTCTTTTTCTTGGTCTTTCTTTACGCCTTACTACAACAAACTGAAAATTATTATGATATATATAGCAATTAACCAGCAAATGCTCGGAGTCTGGCTGTCTGATAATTAAAACTAATGCCAAAGGAAGGATATCATGGGTGGAACATCTGATCGTTATGATGTATGTAGCCAGTGACCCTTAAAAGCTCCGGGTCTGGCTGTCTGATAATTAAAACTAATGGCAAAGGAAAGATATCATTGGTGGGACAGCTGCGTTTTGTATGTAGCCAGTAACCCTTAAAAGCTTCGGGTCTGGTTGTCTGATAATTAAAACTGATGGCAAGGGAAGGGAGAGCTTGCAACACGGCCGTTAGTTTAGTTTCCCGGCGACAGATGGAGTGTGTGTCGCCTTGGTGTGGGTTTCTCTGCACTGGTAACACTGGGTGGAGAGTGAGGCGGTGTCCAAGTGATCCATTTCCTTGTTCCTGTTGTTGTTGTTCATTTGGAGTCGTGTTCTAAGCTAAGACCAAGAGGAGGTGGTGGTGGTGGTTCTCAGGTCATAATTCTCAAACACTTCCGGCTTTTTCACATCATCTATTTCCGAAGACCAAAAAAGATATTAATCAGGCTCTCATAAGTGTTTTCTTGTTCACGTTCATGGCATAGAATCTCTCTCTCTCTCTCCCTCTCTCTCTCTCTCTCTACTCCATCACTCACTGTCTCGGGATTCGCTTCGTGTCTCGCTTTGAACACGCTCGAACATGTTTGAACACGCGGGTGAGTCTTGATGTAATTTGGCGGGGTGAGGAGAGGGGGGTGGGGGGACAGGATAGCGAGGCCTAACTGTCTGTCTGTGCTGGCTGTCTGTGAGGCTTCCTAGCATCGTGAATATGGCACAGAAAGCATCATATCAGTGCAAAAGAAAATAAAAAGAGTCGAGGTTTTATGACACAACTGGGACTCAAATTCGAAGCTTCGGTGTTTGGTTCAGTGATTCATAAAATGTAGTAATATCTATAGGGCTGTCATCTCCTTGGGTTAAAAAAAACTGTGCCATTTAGCGGATAAGCGCCAACCACTAACGCAACTTTGAGGCTACATAAGAAGATATCCTACTGGCGCTATAGACTTCCACAAAAAAAGTACTGATCTAGTGTCGATCTGTCCACCGTGACCCACAAAATCAGCGCCTCACAGAACAGACCACGACAGGCACATCCAAAACAGACGGGTAGACAGACAGACAGACAGACAGACACAGGCCGGCACAGTCACCCTTCAGGCTTAGAAAGTGACTGTTTGCACGACTCCTCCTCCTCCTCCTCTTCCTCCTCCTCTTCCTCCTCCTCCTCTTCCAGTACTGCATCAAGGGACGACCACGAAGAACAAGGTTTGTTTGGCCAGGTCACCGCCTCACACTCTGCCTCTTAAGTCCCTCAGTATTGGTCTGCACGAAGCACTTTGAGTTAGTTAGGTTTAGTATGATGATTAAGCACTTCAAACATTCCTTCCTGTATGATTTAGCTTTAGTTAAGGTCCGTAATCTCAAACGCTTTTGGCTCACAGCAACTATTTCCCAAGGCCACAAAGGAGATGAGTCGAGTTCTCATGAGTCTTTTTTTCACATTCATGGGGATGCAGAAGCCTTGTTAAACCATCACTTGGGTCGTAATACCTACCCACCATGGAATTACCCACCCACAGCAACCTCGACGGAAGCCTTGCCAAATGGGAGTGTCTGTGTGAGCTCCGAAATGTTTGAGAATGCGGGCTTGAGTTAGTTTCAAAGGATTCATGTTATGTCTAAGGTTACGTACGGACAGTTGTGGACGGAAACTGATCCTCTTTACCCTCGCAAGACGGTGATTCGTGTCCGCGTGAAGGTGGAAGAGGAGAGGAGAATGATGCGTGGGAAAGAGGGCACTGGAGGTTGGTATTATAAGACCTTTTCGCTTCTCACATGAGCTATTTTTAAAGTCCAAAGAGGGGGTCAGTCAGATTCTAATGAGTGTTTCTTTAGGTTCATGATACAGCAGAAGAGTCAAACTACCACTAGGTTCATAAAACTGCTACTGGGAATGCCCACAACTCCTACGTAAGCCTTGTCAAATATGTGTTCTTGGGCTGCGAGATGTCTTATGATACGACCCGAGTCACTGGTTAGAGGTAAAGAGGGTTGTTTTTTGTGTTGGCAACTGTGCAGACACGCATTCGTACCTTCATTCTTACCTGCGCGTTCCTCAATTAACTCACCTCCTCGTCGCCTAATGGAAAAGGTGAGCGAGTGTGTGAGTTAGTTATTCAATACTCATAAGCTGAATATTTTGATTTGTGAAAAGCTGAATACTTTAATCATGATATCTTTGCGTAATGTTTTCATCGTAATATTTGTATACGTAAGGTTTTTCATCGACTCCATGTTCGGGTTGAATTTAAATATGTCAGCAGTTTCATTTTATTTTGTGTCCTTTTTTGTTTGTTTGTTTCCACGTTGCATTTTATTATTGTCGAATTTGATAGCACGCAGATACACGAGAACTGAAAAAAAGGCCAGAAAAAATTTAAGCTCCAGTAATTAGAAAAGATGGAAGGGTCACTCGTCTTTTTAATTAACATGGACGGTAAAGGTGACGTGATGAAGGAAAAAAAAAGACACTTATGATGATGATGATGATTACTAATATTATAGCTGAGGATAATTATCATTGCCTTCACACACACACACACACACACACACACACACACACACACACACACACACACACACACACACACACACACACACACACACACACACACGGCTGTACTGATTGGACACACGGGCACGACAACAACAACAACAACAACAACAACAACAACAACAACAACAACAACAACAACAACAACAACAACAACAACAACAACAACAACTACTACTACTACTACTACTACTACTACTACTACTACAATTACCCCCCTCACCACCACCACCACTACCAACAACAACAACAACAACAACAACAACAACAACAACAACAACAACAAGAACATGACCTCACCTGTGCAGCCTCACGTGACCTGACCTGACCTGACCTGACCTGGTGACACACGTGCACCCCCTTTTAATCAAACACCTGTGTGGGCTTACAGCCGGATCCTCTTCACGCACATACGCACAAACACCTTTTCCCCCGAGCGAGGTATGGAGAACAAACTAACAAACAAACACTAGCAAGGCCAAAATGAAGCTCGGCGGACCCCTTCAAACTTATATAAAAAAAGAAAAACTACGCACATGAAATACAATACAATACAAAAAATACATCACTACTGCCTATTTGTATTTCGTAACTCCAGATGCGATTGATGGCGAAATGCAAGGTAAAAACATCCTTCGGTAGACTATATTTACCTAGGGCGAAATGATTGTGGGTGGAAAGGAAGGATTGACTCTGTGATTGTGTGGCGGTGGAGTGACGAGGCAGGCGATTGCGTTGGACTGTGCTTGATTGGAGATGTGAATAGGTAAGAAAGGTAAAATTGATTATAGAAGCGTATACGTATGATGGAAAGGTATGATTAGTGATTGGAGGTGTGAATAGGTAGGAAAGGTATAATATATGGGAGCTGTGCATAGGTATTTAGGAAAGGCATAAGTGATTGGAGCTTTGTATAGGTAATTAGGAAAGGTATAATTAATTGGAGATGCGTATAGGAAGGAGAGGTATAAGTTAGGTGTTAATACGTAGTGGGAAAGATATATTTGATTGGAACTCTGTATACATATTTAGGGAAGGTATAATGGATTGGAAGTGTGTATATGTGTGTAGAAAGGGCATTGTGGATTGGAGGTCTGTATGGGTATATAAAAACGTGTTATTGATTGATTGATTGATGAGTATTTAGGAAAGGTATAATAGATAGATGTGATGGATTGGTGAGATGTGTGATGTTACTTCTAGTTGCCACGATCTGCGATGTTGAAGTTGAGGTGACAAGACGAGGTAACTCAATTGTTTTAGGTTGACGTGAGTGTCTGTACAGAGAGAGAGAGAGAGAGGAGTGGCATAACATATTTGAGTTGTTTTGTGTTACTGGTTGCTACGATGCTGGAGTTAATGTGACTAGACGGGGTAACTCGGCTGTATTGTGTTGACGTGAATGTTTGTACAGAGAGGGAGGGAGGGAGAGGGAGAGAAGGGGAGGGAGGGAGTGGTAGGCTAACCGATAAAATGATGTATAAAACTTTCCTGTACGATACCACTTAAGTGTATTCGGTGTGTGCAAAGTGGTGTGCAGGGAAACTCACTCACTCAATCTTATGTATGTATTATCTTTATTTGGTGAATATTAGTGGATTAGGACAAGGAAAGTGTTGGGGGAGAGTTCATTGAAGGGAGGAAGGAAGAAAGGAAGGAGGGAGAGAAAGACAGGTGGAAGGAATGAAGGAAGGGACTGAAAGGATGAGGGAAGGAGAGAGAGAGAGAGAGAGAGAGAGAGAGAGAGAGAGAGAGAAGGGAAGCTGGAAGGAAGGAAAGAAGGTGGAGATATAGGGGGAAAAAAAAGAGGAAAGGAGGTAGAGAAGGAAGAAAGGAGAGAGAGGGGGAGAAATGAAGCAAGAAAGGGAGATGGACAGAAAGAAAGAGGAAAGGAGGGAGAGAAGAGAGGAGGAAAGGGAAGAAAAAAGGAGAGACGGAAGGAGAGAGAGAGAGAAAAAAAAGCAAGAAGTGAAGATGGAAGGAAAAAAAAGAAAAGAGGGAACGAGAGATAGAAAGAGGGAAGGAGAAGGAGGGAAGAAGGGGTGAAGGAAGGATATTGAAGGGACCAAGGAAATAAGAGATGCATTAGGGTGACGCACACAAATATAGCCAGTGAAGGGAGTGTAGAGTTAGTGTACAGTGGAGAGGGGAGGAAGAAGTATACCGACATAACCTGATGCTTTGAATAGTTATCTCTCATCACCCCGAGCTTATTACAGACCGATAAAGGAGGAAGGGGAGATAGTTGCATTTATACACGTTACTGTTCTTACTAATGGTGGGAGACTTTCGAAGCTGCATCAACTTAGGGGGCTGCACTCGACACCGACGTTGCCAGATTGTCGTACTCAGCCGCTTATATTTCACGACTTCCTACCCTAAAACTGTCTTCTGGGCTCCAATAACGAAACTCATTTATAGTTATCGTTAAAATAGTTAGATCCTGATGTTTCTTGGCAATAGTTAGGCGTCAGAAACCGGTAAATACTATGCTTCGAGTACGATAATCTGGTAACGGTGGTCTACTCTTATCGTTTCCTCTGCTGTGACTCGTTTGATCCTGGCGGCATCACCAGCGGGGAGCGGGAGCGGCGACGGTGCTGCCCTCTACGGGGATCCACACCTTTGAAAATCTCCCCCACTCCGATGATTCATATTTTTGTACATATATATTTCTTCCTAAGCGAGGAGGACATTGCGATCTGGGGTTAAGTAACTGGATGAACTTGTTTTTCATCTTTGTAAGCGAAAATACGCGATGACAGTGAGGACAGAGGAGTGATATGACGATAAGACGAACCTATCCTCAGTATTTATCTTGGCGTTCCCACACGAGTGAAAAAAGTATGAGTAAATGTGGCTTTTTTTTCACATATATAGGATTCCCCCGCATCAGCCTCTGTACCACCTGAAAAATGTGATATCAAGGGAAATGTGGAAAAAAGTGATAATGATAAGAACCTTTCCCCACTACTTTTCTTGTCATTCTTACACAAGCGGAGGAAGGAACATGATAACAGTGACTTTTTTGCTCTCTATTTAAATACTACTAGAAAAATAAATGATATGGGAAATGCGTGGAAAAAGTAATACTGATAACACGAACCCTTCCTCACAATTTCTCTTGCTATTCCCATACGAGTGGATAGATTTAACATGGTATAACAGTGACCATTTTTTGGCTCCATTTTATTACCGCCAGAAAAAAAAAGTGATATGGAAAATGTGGGATAGATTTAACATGGTATAACAGTGACCATTTTTTGGCTCCATTTTATTACCGCCAGAAAAAAAAGTGATATGGAAAATGTGGGAAAAAGTAAACTGATAACACGAACATTGTCACACTACTCTTAGCATTCCCACACGAGTTAAAAAAAAGTATGACATAGTAACAGTGACTATTTTTTTCTTGTTTACGATTCTCACATTGGGTTTTGTACCGCTAGAAAAAAATAAGTGATATGGAAAATGTGGGAAAAGTAAAATGATGATAAAACGAACATTGTCACAGTACTCTTAGCATTCCCACACGAGTTTAAAAGTATGACATTTTTTTTTTCTTATTTAGGATTCTCACATTGGGTTTTGTACCGCCAGAAAAAATAAGTGATATGGAAAATGTGGGAAAAAGTAAAATGATGATAAAACGGACATTGTCACACTACTCTCAGCATTCCCACACGAGTTAAAAAAAGTATGACATAGTAACAGTGACTCTATTTTTTTCTTATTTAGGGTTCCCACACGGGCTTTGTACCGCCAGAAAAAAATAAGTGATATGGAAAATGTGGGAAAAAGTAAAATGATGATAAAACGAACATTGTCACACTACTCTTAGCATTCCCACACGCGTTAAAAAAAAAGTATGACATAGTAACAGTGACTTTATTTATTTATTTATTTATTTTATTATTTAGGATTCTCACACGGGGTTTGTATTTACCGGCAGGAAAAAAAAAAACACGGATATGGAAAACGTGAAAAAAAGTGGAAATGATAATATTTTCAACAATGCAAGTGGGAGTGTTGTTTTTAATAGTTTTTTTTTTTTTTTTTTTTTTTTTTTAGTATCCCCGCGCTGTCCCATTGTACCGCCTGAAAATAAAGTGGTGGCAAGGGAAACGTGGAACACAATAACAGTGGATATTGGGAAGTGTTTTCAAAGGGTAGACCAAACTCTTTTATATATAGATACCTACATTTGTTTTCACTTGGGTCAAAGGAATAGCTTGATAACATATTAACTTTTCGTCTTTTGTTTTTTCGATATTTCCATACGGCTCTTTTTAAGCCTCCCGCGACGTCACTTTGAGAAGACTGGAAAATGTTAAGCTGTTAGTATTATGAATTATCCACACGTGGTTTTATCTTGAAAATAAAGGAAAAGGAATGTTGACTGAGTGCTTTGAAGTTTGAAGCCTATAATATCTTGTGGACTGAGATCGTCACTTTGGGAAGAATGGAAAATGTTGAACTGTTCGTATCATAACTTATTCCCACGTGATTTTATCTAGAAAATGAAGGAAAAAGAATGTTGACTGAGTGCTTTCAAGTTTGAAGCCTATAATATCTTGAGGACTGAGATCGTCACTTTGGGAAGACTGGAAAATGTTGAACTGTTCGTATCATAACTTATTCCCACGTGGTTTTATCTTGAAAATGAAGGAAAAGGAATGTTGACTGAGTGCTTTCAAGTTTGAAGCCTATAATATCTTGTGGACTGAGATCGTCACTTTAGGAAGAATGGAAAATGTTGAACTGTTCGTATTATAAATGATTCCCACGTGGACTTATTGCGAAAAAGAAACTGTTGATATGTGAGTGTTTTGATGCCTAAGATATTCGTGTACTGAGAACGTCATTTTGGGAAGAACGGAAAATTATCAAAGTGTAACTATTATAAATGATTCCCACGTGGACATATCTATCAGCATCGCCGCAGTATTGTCTTGAGAAAAAACTATTGATATGTGAGTGCTTTGTTGCCTAAAATATTTCTTGTGGTCTGGGTATGTAACTTAAGGAAAAACGGAAAATTATCAAAGTGTGAGTATTATAAATCATTTCCACGTGGACTTAGAATGAAAGAGAAAAGAAATGTTGATACGTGAGTGATATGAAGCCTACAGTACCTCATGGCTAAGAACGTCACTTTGGAGAGAATGAAAAATTATAAAAGTGAGTATTATAAATTATTCGAAGCCTACAATACCTCGTGGCTAAGAACGTCACTTTGGAGAGAATGGAAAATGCTAAAAAGTGTGAGTATTATAGATTAGTCCCCCGTGGACTTATTTATCACCTCCCCAAAAATAAGTTGATGACCTGTGAGTACTTTGACGCCTAAATTCTCCCGTGGCTGAGGAGAGGAGCAGTCGATTACGCGCTGCCTGAGCCCCTTTCGATACTGTACGCAGCCTGTCGTAGTTGAGTGTGCCTTTCTTCGGTCCGATTCGTTTTCTCTCACTCCGCCGATTCGTTTTCTTTCAAGCCGCGTTGGGGTGACTTAAAGAACTAACCGCAAAGGGGATGGTCAAGTTCTGGGCATATGCTATAAGCTGCGCGTGACCTCGGTGCTCATCTCCGTCTCATTGCCCCCTAAGCTTGTGGTGGGTGAGAACTCGCTACCCAGGAACATTGATTAGTGTGACATCCAGGTTAGCACAGTTTGCCTTCCCCAGGTAGACCCATTTCTCGACCAGTTGGGTGAGCTCGGCGCCGACTGACCTGGGCTGGGATTCGAACCTGTGCCCGCGGATCCGTAGGTAGATGTGCTAAACACTAGACCACAGAAAACGAAGGTTGTGCGGTTGAGGGGATGACTGAAGTATATAACATTAAAGAACGAATCGTAATTTTTGAAGCGGTGACACACGAGCTCAGTTTCCGGCATCTTGTTCGTCTCCGATTATTATTATTATTATTATTATTATTATTATTATTATTATTATTATTATTATAAATGGACATCAAGGGAAGAAAAAGACCCAGAGTCCCCTCACTGAGCATACTGTAAAAATAAATCAATAAAATGACTGGAATAAGAATGAAAAGGGGGACTAAAATAATTCTTCAACCTTAATACGGACAACGCCTGGAGCCCCCACGAAGGTATACTGACCCTGATAAGCTTTTGTGACGTTCTGTGAATGCATAAGAGCGGACATGTTCGTGGGGTGCAAGAAAGTCTGGATGCTGGTGTCTATGACTTGCAAACCTAACCCCCTCACCACTCTTTGGGTCATATTCTTAAACATTTCGACGCCCAAGCTCACATATTTAACAAGGCTTTCGTAAGAGTTTGGGTCATTTCCTTAGGTAGTTTAATGACACTGGTGGTAGTCTGACCCCTCTTTTCTGCCATGAACCTAAAATAACACTCATAAAAAACCGATTGATCTTCTTTTTAACCTTTGGAATTAGTTGATGTGAAAGGCGGAAGCGTCTGAGAATACCAACCTTTGTGTCTCCTGCCCAACCATTAATGGGTCATAGGATTATTTTTCGCCCTTATGAAGCATTCGCAGCAGGTTTCAGACCCAGAAGAACTATGGGCCTCCAGAAGTCGACGTACAATCGGTAAAAATTTATTGAATATCCACGGGTCGACTGAATAGTATTTGAGCAGCATCTATAGACATGGTGTTGTGTTGGTTAGGTGGGTACCCAAGGGTGTTCGGTACTGTTTTACCCAACTGTACATCTTGTTGTTATGAAGGGGCGAGATGCCATGTTGAGTTTCGGTCGTGCGTCGCGCCGGTAGTTCAGTGTTCGTGAGAGCACAGGATGACGCCGCGAGATGCCGAAAACAAATGCTCGTGTGTCACCCGCTCGAGCTTCAAGGAGACGATGCAAGGGGATTGTAACCTTCACGGGGATGACTTAAGAGGGATGTAACCTTTAAGAAGAAAATGATGAATGAATTGTAACCTTTATAGGGCTGACGAGCGGATTGTAACCTTTAAAAAATTACTATGGAGGATTGTAAACTTTAAAGAATAACTGTAGAGGATTGTGAGCTTAAAAATGATGTCTAGAGGATTGTAACTTTCAAAGGAGGACTCTAGAGGATTGTAACCTTTAAAGAATGATGACTAGAGGGTTGTAATCTTTAAAGGAGGGGTCTAGAGGATTGTAAACTTTAAAAATGATGGCTGGAGGGTTGTAACCTTTGAAGAATGATGACTAAGAGGGTTGGATGTCTCTAGAGGGTTGTAACCTTTGGGGGATGAGTCGTAGAGGGTTGTAAGTTCTGAGGGGCGAGTGGAGAATTAATTAAGCGTCGCCGGCGTTGATGTTGTCCGTGGGTCACCGTCTCTATACCATCAGTGTTCAGTGTGAAATACTCTCCTGCAGTACCGCCTATGTGTTACTTCCTCCCACCAATGGAGCCTACTGCGTATTCCAAAAAACTTATAGTCATAAATATATTCAGCGTACTGTTATTTGAGCATGGATATATTATTCTATACTTAATCTATAATATATTGTAGGTTTCATGTACAATTCATGTGTTGTATCGGTTACCCCAATAGTAGGTTTAAGTGGATCATTATAATGGATAAGGAGTGGATTTATTATGTTTAGGTTATAACACTACGAGGAATGAAGATAGTGGGAAGGATCTGTTGGTCTTGATTAACCCTCTGTGTGTGTGTGTGTGTGTGTGTGTGTGTGTGTGTGTGTGTGTGTGTGTGTGTGTCGAAATTATGTAATGTATCAATAATATCTGTATCATGGTGCAAGGTGGAACATAGATGTATTTTCCCATCCTAAGAACCAGGAAAGGGAAAGCTGAGATCGTATGTTATGCTGCGCGTTGGGTCGGTGCTCGTCTCCGCCTCACCCAAGGATCAGAGAGAGAGAGAGAGAGAGAGAGAGAGAGGATATTTCGCGCCGACGTCATTGTTATGACGTCACAGGGAACGATGACGTCACGCCCGCATCTCGTGCGCACTGGTGCCCAAAGCCATGGCGAAAGCATGGGAAAGCCCCTTCTATTACGTTATTTCAATGCAGCAGAATATGAAACTAGTGCAGAATGAAACTTTTGTAATAGGCTGGAACATTTATGCACCAAATCGAGAAAATTAACCAAGAGAACAGCAAAAAATGCTGAAGTTGAGCTGTCACAGATGCTGTATTTCGTCCATACTATACTATATGTGTGTTTCATATTTCCTTCTTGTATCCCTACCAAAATATCGGTGACTGAAACAGTAGGGAATGCCGTACCTTTCTCTTATAGTGACGCAAACACTAGCTTAGCCTACTATAATACATAATGTGACATATGCCTCACTAATTTTCCAGGAATTTTAATGTTTTGGTTAATCTATCCAACCACTGCTTCTAATGTACCGAAAAAAATAGCATGGGGAGTGCATAGGATACTTCTTTTGCTTCACATTTGTGAAGGTTTTATAGGTATACTGGTCATACCAATTTGAGAACCCAGCCCCTAGTTGGTGTGACAAATTTGGTAGTATAATTATAAAGATGGTGCAACGTACGTACTGAGAATGTTAACTGTTAAACAGTTCATGTGACTGTGAAAGTCTCTTGGCACATTTCCTGTCCTTAGTGACTCCCTGTAAATCAATGTGAGAGGCTTGCGCAAAGCAGATGCACAATCAATCGATCAATAAATCAACATCAATCAATAGCTCTGAAGCCACTGGCACCTGTAAATGGCACTGGAGGAGGGCCTGAATCATCATCTGGGACGTGCAGCCACTCGCCTGTCCCTGCACTCAACACAACACTCGCCCCGCCACCACCAGTCACCTTAATTTTTTATTCATCTTCACTGCTTCACTATACATACCTGCACGTTGTTTTGATGGAATATGTACAGATGGTACAGCCCCTGGCTTCAGTGCCCTTGTAGCGTTTAGTCCCCAAGTGGCACCATCACTCCTTGGAGAATAATAACTTTTTATGAAGTGACGATCGAGAACACACGCGGCATTTCTGGCGTCATATTTATCTGCCCGTCGACGCGCTATTTTCCTCTTCCGACAGGTTTTCTTGTCTCTGGGGAACCTGTGAAACCTTAGGCCACTCTCTCCTAAGTTCCTTGTGTTGCTGGAACGCACAAACACCGCACAAACACCCATTTTAGCTTCTTAAAAAAGGGGGTTGGGCTCCAGTGGGCACCAGTCAAACAGCTGGCGGGCGTGACGTCACAAGCGCGGTGCATGATGGGAAAACAAATGCTCAGTGAAATATCCGCTCGCTCTCTGCACCGGCCTGAGTCTGTGCCGCGGGTAAGGTCCAGCCCCCGGGACTCAGGGAAAGTGTGGCATCCGGGTTATGACAGTTTACTTTCCCCAGATTTCCCCAGGTAACCCGTTTATCGGCTAGCATGAGAGGGAGGAGGAACAGCTGGATGATCTACGCACCGACTGACCAGGGCTGGGATCGAACCCTGGCCCCGAGGATTGATGGGTAGGAGTACTAACCACTGTGCCAGGGAGGCGCGTAAATTATGGGGATTGTGTTTGTCTTTGCCTCACCGTGGGACACAAACAAGGCCTTACTCTGTTCACTTGACGCCATTTTACTCGGTACCGCAATCTCCCTCTTCCTAGCCTCTTCCTCCTCCTCCTCCTCCTCCTACTCTTGGTCATGCTATTTCTTCTCATCTTCCTCCATCATCTGCTCCTCCTGCTCCTCCCCCAACTTCTCCATCATATTTTTTCCCTCCTTTTCTCTCTAATGATAAATAAAAACATTGAATATACTAGCCATGCCAAGACAAGCTGAGATAGTCCAGTCGTATTCGAACCGCTACGCGCAGGTTCGAATCCTATCTGGGTTGTCTCACGGAGTATATAGGTCGGTATTATCAGACGCCTCCTCCCCTAACATCAACAACTTTCAAAGGCCGAAAATTATATCAATCGCTTTCTAATGAGTTTTTTTTAGGTTAATGGTACAGAATAATGATCAAACTACCAGTGGAGTCATACAACTACCTCTGCAAATGCCCAACACTCCTACGAAAGCCTATACAGTTATGTGTGCTGGGGCGCCGAGATGGTTAAGAATATGACCTTACTGTTTTGCCCGTGACTGTACTGGTGTTCTGAAGGTTCCTGTGTAATCTATGACTGTCTTCTACTCGCCCCTGGATGTATTGGGCGAGGAAGAAGAGAAAGAAGAAAACAAGGAGGAGGATGTGAAGGAGCCGAATAGGGGAAGATAACATGAGCAGAGAGAGTTACCAGCAACATGTTTAGAAAAGACGGAGGGGAGGCTTAATTAACAAGAGGGTCTCACAAATTAATATAATGGTAAATAAATTGTAATGATAAGTAAATGAGTTAAATTAAACAGTAGAAGCCTAGGAAATAATAAGAACCTTATTAATAGCCTATCCTTTCTATCCCCCACCGGCTGACTGGAGGTGAAAATCGTATATACTAGATGTTGTTATTATTATTTTTCTTACAGCAAAGGAAGCAGTTCAAGGGCAAAAAAACAAAATGAAGGCAAAACAAGCCCGCTAATCACTGCTCCCATAGAAAGAGGTACAGCCCCTACGTAGTGAGGTTTTCAAAAGAGAGGTCAATTCCAGAGGTTAAATAAATGAAAATGAACGTAAAAAAGACAGTAATAGTAAATAAGTGTAAATAAATACCAAGGAAATCATAAAAATCCTATTAATATTCTGTTTTTATACCACACGCACTGAAAATCACTCAAGGGGAGAATACTCAGATTAGTATTGGAACATGGCGCTGATGAGGGTGACCGAAAACAGTTCCCACAAATCCCTCGGTATCGCCTACATCCTCCTCGTCAACGCCATTCCTCAACCACCACGAGGGACTTCAGAGAGCGGCCGTCCATTGAGAGGTGAGGTTACTGCGTGTACGATCCCTAAAACACTATAAAGAGCGATATGGTGTGAAGGCTGGGAACTGTCAAGGGTTTGTTTACATTTATATATATAGGGTAGAAGGGGCTGGGGTGGTTGAGGGAGAGATCCACTTGTTCTGCAGTTTTACCGTATTTCCTTGTTTATTTGATTTTTTTTTTACAGTCGTTACATTTTTACATTCGTCGTGGGAGTGATATTGTGATGCCTAAGCTAATCTTTTTGGTTAGTCGTGTCTGCGAATTTGTCTCCTAGCACAGTCCTGCTTTCAACGGTGATACTCGTATGTCTGTGTAGCTGTCGGTCTTTCTCTCTCTCACGTGCTTTCAATGGCATTATTTCAGGAACGCCTCACCGTCTGTCTGTCTGTCTATCTTTGAATTTCTCTGTCTCCCTTTGTCTGTCTATCTCTCACTCACTTGCTTTGGTTAATCTGTCTGTCTATCACTCTCACTTACATGCTTTCAACGGTGTTATTCCAGCCATGCCTCACCGTCTGTATGTCTGTGTATCTTTGCCTGTCTTCCTCTGTCTTTCTTTCTTTGTCTGTCTACCTGTCAGGAAATCACATGCTTTCATCGTTGTAATCCCAGCAACGCCTCAACGTGTGTCTGTCTGTCAGTCTGTCTTTGTCTTTCTTTTTCTGTGCATCTCACTCACATACTTTCAACAGTTCTTCCAGCCATCCCTCAATGTGTCTGTGTCTGTGTCTGTCTGTTTCTTTTCTCAGTCTGCCTTTGTTAATCTATCTGTGTTTATCTTTCTCTCACTCACATCAGTCACATGCTTTCAACGCTCATTATTCCAGCCATCCCTTAACGTCTGTCTGTCTGCCTTTCTCTGACTCACATGTTCTCAACGTTATCATTCCAACAACGCCTCCACGTATCTCTGCGAGGGACACCTTTGTGCTGAATGAAGTATTTCGGGCACATGCAACACACTGCCGTATTGCTTTACCGTCGTACATCATTCATTCGTGAGATATTAAATTCTTAAAATATGGTCTGGGTCGTGGGGGGACAACATATCGAGGGATTTTTTCCGTTAATCGCATATTGGCAGCGGGGCACAGGCTAGGTTAGTTAGGGTCAGGTCAGGTTACGTTAGGTTATTTTGGTTAGAATCGTAAGATCATGTCAAATTAGATTGGTTTAGATCTAGTTGAGTTAGGTCGTCAGGTTGCTTGGGTAGATTCAGTTAGGCTAAGTTCAGGATGGACGCGGGTTCGAATCCTGGCCGCCGCACAGCTGAGGTTTTTCAGTCACCGCCGAGTGGCCTAAGACTACCCACATGCTGGCCTGAAGAAAACCCATCAACCCGGGCTCTAGATAACCTCCCCAAGGAGAGGCTCAAAGATGCGTTCCGGGGGGCAGCATGAGCCAACACAAGATGGCGCCACTAGAAACACTCGGCTGCGCCAGAACGGGCTGGGCAAACCATCAGGCCCCACCGGGAAGAAGCCTACCGGCGCAATAGGTCGCGACGTAAAAAAAAAAAGAAAAAAAAATCAAGCCAGGTTAGATTAGGTTAGATTTATTGTTACATTAGGTTAGATTTAATCATGTTGGGGGAGGGCAGTTTAGATTAGGTTATATATAGTTTGGTTAGTTGTTTACAGTAAATGCGCTTCTCTGCACTTCTGGTTGTTGTCACTGGCGGGCGGAAGGGGGGAGGGGGGGGTGACTTCTGCAATACTACCCTTTCATCACGACAAACCGTCAATATCTGCCCAGTGAGTTGCGTGATTATACATATACGGCATCCAGTACATTCATTCACCATTCTGATTCTGTGCGACTAAAAGAGGCATGCGTGTTTGAATATTGATGAAAAAAAAATTAACAGAGCGCGCGCCATGTAGGGTAACTGTGTGTGTGTGTGTGTGTGTGTGTGTGTGACTAGAGCGGGAGTGAGGGAAGGAGATCAGTGAAGGAATTTAATTAAAACCTTTTATTGGTGGTGCGCGGAACATAACACAATAATGGGACACACGAGGGTGACTGAAATGGAATGGATAAGATAATGAGAAGCTGCTGCAAATATTATGATAACAATAAAATAAATAATAACATAATCATAATAGTTAAAATAATAGTAATTTACCTAAGTTGTCATTTAGTTTCTCAGCATCATTAGTGGTTTTCTTTTTTTCCTGTCTCACACTAGCACTAGACGGGTGATTAGCCTACTATGCTTTCTCATGTATACCGAGCTACTTCCGGTACGTGGCCTAATAATATAAATATGGATTAAAAACTATGTATTTATTAAAGGTTATCATCCTACACGTATGTTTATCATTCATGACAAACTGATTTTAGCCATCATCATCATCATTACTATAAAGAAATATGCCTTATTTTTAACTATACATCATTATCTACAAACCACAGTATTTTCTAGACATTACCATCATTATCATCATCATCATCATCATAATTTCTTCTTCCCTTTCTTTTTATCGTCTTACAATCATCATCAACACACAAGCAATCTTTCCTTTCTTTATCTCCTTAGTTATAGGTTACAGTACGTATAATTCATTTACAATGGACCGTATTGGCTATTCAGGCAGCGCCACACGTGGCCAGTCGGTGAACTGTCAAAGCAGTACTTTCCATAGAATTCAAGTTCTGTACTTCATTGCGTCTGAGCAGTCTGTGGCTGCCTCCAGGATACAGGGCCGTGTTACCGCCACCGCTCCAAGCCAACGCCTGCACGCACTTTACTCCTACCCGATTTCCTGACTACTATTTGACATGGAGAAAAACTGAAATCGGGTAGGAGTGAAGTGTGTGCAATCATCGGCTTGGAGCGATGGCGGCACCATGGCCGTGTATCCCTAATACAGCCTCAGACGGCGGACGGATTCTACTCTATAACTTGAACTCTATAGAAAGGACAGCCTTCAGTCGAGTGGCCACACGTGTCGCTGCCTGTATAGCCAATGCGGTCCATTACTGATTTTTCTCTACAGGCACCATTATCATCACCACCCCTTCTTCCCTTTATCTTCCTCCCCTCTTACGGTGCATCGTTATCAACACTCACTTGCCCTTTTAGTCATTATTATTATCATCACTATCATCATTTCGCCATTATTTTCATCCCTCCCTTCGTACAATTCATTTTCACCTACACACACACACACACACACACACACACACACACACACACACACACACACACACACTTAAAGCAATAAATAGGATGAAGTAAAAAATAAAAAATAAAAGAAAGAGATAAGGAAAGACATATATATAATTTTTATGACCCTACGTGTAATATATGATAAATAACGGACTTCATATTCGTCTATTATCGTCGCGTATTAGCGATAGAATGAAGAAGAAAAATATGATGGCGACAATACGTTAACTTTGCACTCTTCACGTAATGGCGGAGAGGACGGAGGAGAGAGATTCGAGTCCTGCGTTGACCAGTTCCATCGTGAAGTTGTGGGTGGCGGTGGCTGCAGAGTCGCCGGCGGAGAGGGGAGGGGCGGCGGAGGCGTAGTTGGCGGCGGTGGTGTTGGGACAGAGCGGCGATGACACAACCTTCACCATTGCCTCACTCTCAACCACCACCACGGGCCGTCCCTGCTTGTGGCACATTATCACGACACCATCATCTGCCGCCACTTTTGCCTCCTTCTCTTCTTCTTCCTCTTCTCTCTTGTCCTTGTCCTTCGTCGTCCTCGTCGTCGCCTTCTCCTTCCCTTCCTTCACCTTGGTATCTTCCTTCCTGGCCGACAGCACCGTCTCTTTTTCATCCTCCTCCTCCTTCTCGCTCTCCTCTTTCTCCTCCTCCAATCTGTAAGTGGGCGGTAGTACGTGATCATTTTGAGAGAGAGAGAGAGAGAGAGAGAGAGAGAGAGGGGGGGGGGGTCAGAGTAACATATAGGCATAGGAGACAGAAATCAGCAAAATAAGTAGCCAGACAGACAGACAGATAGACAGTGAAGCAGATAATCAAACTTTCTCTCTCTCTCTCTCTCTCTCTCTCTCTCTCTCTCTCTCTCTCTCTCTCTCTCTCTCTCTCTCTCTCTCTCTCTCTCTCTCTCTCTCTCTCTCTCTCTCTCTCTCTCTCTCTCTCTCCCCCCCCCCCCTACACCCTCTTTCTCCCCTCACACCCTCACTCACACCCCCTACATCCTCTCTTCCTCACCTTTGAACCACCCCTGCCGCCCCTCCTGCCGCCGCCCCCGCTCTCGTGTCCACGCTGGCGAGAGTGAGGCGGGTGAGGGCGAGGCTGGTGTCGCAGAAGAGGACGCAGTAGCTCAGGGGGTTGAAGATGTCGGCCTCGTAGCGCCACTGAACCAGCGCCTCCGTGCTCAAACTCAGGTCCTCCGGGTGCTCGAGGAAGAAGGAGTAAGCCTGGCCCCTCCGCAGCACCAGAGGACGGCTACGGGAGGAGGAAAAAGAGCTGGCTGACATATTATTACTGAAAAATAGCAATAAAGGAAGTGAGAAAATAGAAGAAAGGAAGAATTACTTAAAAAAAACTCTGGAAGGAAAGACAAAGAATTCAGAAGGCTAAAAAATATAAGTGAAAAAACAGTGAAAGAAAAATAGATGTCAAGTGAATATTGAAAAAGAAAATAAGAGTGAAAGCACGAGAACATTGACAGTGAGTGAAAAGAAAATCCGGGAGCCGTTGAAAAGGCATATCCAGGGACTACATCTGAGAAGGGGGAGGAGGTTGGATTAGGTTCGTTTGCTACACTCTCTCCGGTCACGTCCGTTTCTTTGTTTGTATTTGTTTTTTGTTGTTTTTAGATTATTTTTTTACAACAAAGGAGACAGATCAAGGGCACACAAAAAGTAAACAATGATAAAAAAAAAAAAAGCCCGCTACTCGCTGCTCGAATAGCCGTGAATCTTCTAGTGCCCAAAGTACCCGTCAGTCAGTCAATCGGTCGGTCAGTCGGCCTCTTCTCTGCACCAAAGGGCGGCTGCGGGGGGAAGAAGAGAAAGGAAGGAGGATGGTTACTTTTTTGTATTTTTATGTATCACTCTGTCTGGCCATGTTCGTTTTTTGTTATTTTGTTGGAGTGAATTTGAAGCTTCTAATGTTAAAAAGACCCGTCAGTCAGTCAGTCCGTCAGTCAGTCAGTCAATCGGTCGACCAGTCAGTCAATCGGTTAGTCACTCAGTCAGTCGGTCAATCTTCTAGTGAGTCAGTGAAATAATCGACTAAAATGGCTACAGTAGGCCATAGTGCTGCCCCATGCATAGATTAAGGTCAGTAAGCTATGACCCCCACCCCCTCCTCCACTGAAAGCCCTGTCCACCTAGGCCTTGGGCACGTGTAGGATTAACAAACCAAACCTGTACGTAGTAGGGACAGACTTACTCCTGCGAAAGGTCAAAGTCCTTGATCTCACCGTCCTCCGTGATGAAGGACACCTGCAGGCGGCCGTGAGCGCTGCCCCCAACGCCCGCAGGGTCCGCCACCTCCACCGTCAGCAGGTAGTGGTACACTGAGGGGGAGGGAGAAGAGAGGGGGCGAAGGTTACATTATCGGCCAGTTTCACAGTTCCCCATGATGAGTTAGTAAGTTCCCAAACCAATACCAGAGCCTTCGAAATTTCCTTGTATAGTGTCTGGTGTTTGTATTTAAGTTCACAAATTTGATGAAACTATATCGGAAAAGTCTTGTGAATTTAGTGTGGCATCGAAGACCTCACCGTTTTGGATTATATGGGATTCTATAGTTTGGTTCGGGCTGTTACGAAGACACTGTGTTGGATTGTGAAATCGGCTCATAGTATGTCTATGTTACGCTCCCAAAACTGCAGCGCCGTCTCATGTCACTCCGTCACTGCCGCCCGTGAATGTGCAAATATATTTGTGTGTGGATCGCTTGGCATTGCGCCGCCCGTGACTGTGAGGGTTGTGTTTTTTTTCTGTTGCCAGAGCGTTTTTGTGTTGCTTAGTGTGTAGTGTTGCATCTCATGGCGGCGAGACGGAGTAAGTATCACTCACAGCAGAAGTGGTGCCCCGACCCCGTGAACAGGCAGGGCGGCACCGTCTTTGCTGTGTGCTGCGTGCATCTTTACTTTTTGTTATGTATCGCTTTAGGCAAGACGCAGTAAGTGAGGTAGTACTCACGGCAGTAGTGTGGCCCCTGCCCCGTGGACAGGTAGAGTGGCACCTGCGTTAAGTTGTCGCCCTGCCAGACGTCGGCGTGAAGCCCGAGTCTGGCACAACCGCTCCTTTGCTGTCCGCAGTCCACACACTCGCCCTGTAGATATACACACCCGTCCGTCATTCATGTGTGTGTGTGTGTGTGTGTTTACAACAAAGGAGACAGCTCAAGGGCACACAAAAAAAGGAAACAATAATAAAAAAAAAGCCCGCTACTCGCTGCTCCCAAAAAAAGAATCAAAAGAGGTGGCCGAAAGAAACGTCAATTTCGGGAGGAGAGGTGTCCTGATACCCTCCTCTTGAAAGAGTTCAAGTCGTAGGCAGGAGCAAATACAGATGAAGGAAGATTGTTCCAGAGTTTACCAGCGTGAGGGATGAAAGGGTGAAGATGCTGGTTAACTCTTGCATAAGGGGTTTGGACAGCATAGGGATGAGCATGAGTAGAAAGTCGTGTGCAGCGGGGCCGCGGGAGGGGGGTAGGCATGCAGTTAGCAAGTTCAGAAGAGCAGTCAGCATGAAAATATCGATAGAAGATAGAAAGAGAGGCAACTCTGTGTGTGTGTGTGTGTGTGTGTGTGTGTGTGTGTGTGTGTGTGTGTGTGTGTGCGCAAATACACACCTTGAGGTAATGCGCGTAGGAGGGACAGCGGAAGGCCGTGTAGGGGCAGCGGCCGAGGATGGAGTCCGTGAAGAGCTTGGCGGCTCGGTTGTGGTGGCAGGCGATGAACTCCTTCTGGGCGGCGTCCAGGCCTGGGGGGGGAGGAGGACAAGGAGAGGTGAAAGAGGAGGAGGTCGGAAGATTTCAGAGTGAGAGAAGAATGTATAATCCCACGTATGTGTTACCAAGGCAGCAGCAGCAGCAGCATTGCCTTAGCATGTATAACAGTGTAGGAGTACAGGGACGCGTCATGTACCTTGCGCCGCCTGGTGTGCAGGACATTTGTGTCACCGAGGCAGCAGCAAGCAGCATTGCGTGAAGTAAGGAGTTTAAGAGCACGTCTAACAGCACAGGGCGTCACGCACCCTGGAGCTGGCTACAGTGTATATGCTTGTCGAACAGTGCAGCAAGAAACCTACCCTCCAGCAGGCTCGCCCCGTCCGTGAGCGCCGTGAGCGGCACTCGCGCCAGGGAGTCGCAGCCCGGCTGGCTCCGCCCGTCGTTGGGGTAAAAGTCGATGTGGCCCACCGGCTGCCGCAGCCCGAAGCCTGTAGCAAGGAACGGCGGGTGTCATCAGCCTGCCCGTCCTGCACACTGCCTGACTCCTTGACACCATCGTGACATTCCCCAGTTTGTCGTTTGTGTGACCCAAGTGGCCGCACCCGACCACCTCAGCTTGTTACTGTTCTCCCGTGACCTCCCTGTTGGTTCCTCCACTTCCCTTCCTTTATTGCCTCACCCTTTATGTATCTGGCACGCCATTACCCCTCAACTGTCCCCCTCTTCTCCCTCTTCATTGCTCCCATCCTCAATTAGTCCCCTCTCCCCCCACCCCCTCCCCGCCACTCACCCGCGCCCAGGTTGAAGATGGAGTCTGCGTCGGTGTGGATGACGTCGACGAGGAGGGCGTCTGAGGGGTCGAGGCGCACGCTGGGCGACATGAACTGGAAGAACGGCTCGGCGGGGTCCAGTCCCGTGATCCTGCCCAGGCCAGGCACGCGCTCCCCGGCGTACCCTGCGGCGACCGTGGGCACGTGTGTTCATGTGTGCGTGCGTACGAGGGACTGATGTAATGACACACACACACACACACACACACACACACACACACACACACACACACACACACACTCACTCACTCACCTGCCGTGTGGGAGCCCAGCGAGTGGCCGATGATGTGCACGTCTCGCGGCTCGAGGTCGACCTCGTCCTTGAGGAAGTTGATGAAGTGAGCGACTTCGAGGCCGACGAGGCGCGTGTTGGCGGTGGCCTGCGAGTACAGCGTCTGGGAGCCGCCCGACCAGTCCACGGTGACCACGTTGAGGTCCCGCCAGGCCAGGAGGGCGCGGACCATGTCCTGGAGGAGAGTTGTAGGGTGGGTCATCAGTGAATTCAATATACAGTACTCTAGTCCTGGGGTGTTGGAAAGGAAAGAGTTGAGTACAAAGTCAGGGAGCCGCCCGACCAGTTCATGGTGACCACGTTGGGGTTCCGCCAGGTGAGCAGGTCCTGTACCATGTCCTGAGGCGGAGGACAACACTCGAGACATGACTTATAGTATACTACAACGAGTATACCCACGCGCCCACCACCAGCCACGCAGCTTCTGCCTGTGTGGTCATGGAATTAAACTGTGAATGAAAACCTTTGTTGCCGCCGCGGCGTAAAGGAGACACAGCACACAGCACACAGTACACACCACACTCACCAGCATCCAGGTGACGCCCGTGTGGTCGAGGAAGCCGTGGATGATAAACTTGGTGGGCCGCCGCGGCGTGAAGGACGTGTTGAGCGCCGCCTCCACATTCAGCGCCGCCACGGGCGCGCCCTCCGGGTCCTCGCGGGAGTGCACCGTGAACACGACGCCCACCTCCTCGCGGCTGTACGGCGGCAGGTTGAGCGGCCGGTGCACGGGGTGGAAGAAGCTCTCCGGCAGCGGCAGGCAGCCCAGCTCCCCGAAGCACCGCTCGGCGCCGACCTCCTCCCCCTCGCCTGTGTGTGTACAGGAAGCATGAGGCTGTGTGCTGTCCTGTGTGACCCCCTGACCACCCCCCTACACACGGCATACAGCGGCAGGCAGCCCGGCTCCCCGAAGCACCGCTCGGCGCCGACCTCCTCCCCCTCGCCTGTGTGTGTACAGGAAGCATGAGGCTGTGTGCTGTACTGTGTGACCCCTCCTCCCCCACCACACACACACACACGAGATTATAGAACCCCTTGACTACCCCCCTACACGTATGACGTTGTAGAACCCCTTGACCACCCCCCTACATATATTAAGTGAGTCACAGTGCTTTTTAGCAGCCATAGGTCAGCCTGTTGGCCCTCTCTCCCATTCCCAACCCCCAGTCCCATTTTAGCAGAAACCCATCACTTCAAAGAACTCTTTGTGCCATTAAGTAAAATTATGGTGACTGAAAGTGAGTGTGCAGTGTGTGAGTATTGGCGCAAAGGGTAGTGATGGCTCAGTGTGTCGCCGACGCCCGTCATCTATTCCGCCCCTGACGACACCCCCAGGCCCCCCAGGTACACCATCCTGCCCACTTTGCTGTTAGCAAAGGTCTGTTCAGGTGACAGTGCAGTGTTGGAGCCTCGTCACTCAGGCGGGGCAAAATGCACGCCACTCACCACCAAGGCTGTGCAGAGGTTCCTTCATTAAACAACTACCAGCCGGGGACAAACGACCATCCATCCTGTCTCGCCTGCTGCAGTGACTATTACATCACCGCTAAGCCCGTTACATGAGTGAATTATAATACCGCCAAGCCTGCATCCTCGCTAGCAGCTGTCATCTGACCCAGCTCTGACCTGGGGATG
The DNA here is from genome assembly GCF_024679095.1 of Eriocheir sinensis. Classification (NCBI taxonomy): domain Eukaryota; kingdom Metazoa; phylum Arthropoda; class Malacostraca; order Decapoda; family Varunidae; genus Eriocheir; species Eriocheir sinensis. The sequence goes on from NC_066560.1 coordinate 6,409,971, forward strand.
ACCTGGGGCTATCACCTTGCTACCAACTGAAAGAGGATACCCTCCCCTGCACCCCCCCCCCCCCAGCACCAC
>NC_066560.1:6417542-6452542 GCF_024679095.1 Eriocheir sinensis
GTCACACCTGCTCTTTATCTCTTAATTACCTGGTTCATCTAGTTTGTTGTTTTTTTCTATTTTATTTTATTTTTTTATCTCCATTGTTTTTTTTTTCTTCCTATCTTTATTGTTTTTGTTATTATTGTTGTTATTGTTTCTTCTTTCTCCTTCTCCTCCTTTTTTTCTTTTTTCTTTGTCTTCTTTTTCTTCTTCATCTTCTTCTTCGTCGTCGTCTTTTCTTCATCTCTTTCTTCTTCTTCTTCTTCCTCTTCTTCTTCGTGTCTGCCTCTTCTTCATCCTCTTCTTCTTCTTTTTCTTCATCTTCTTCTTCTTCATTTATTATTATTATTATTATTATTATTATTATTATTATTATTATTATTATTATTATTATTATTATTATGTGACTAGTCTTACACATTTTTCCTGCAACTTATTTATTTATTTCCTATCATTATTATTGTTCTTGCTCTTTTTATCTCTTTTTGGTATGTCATTATTTTATATTGAACCTTAACTCGTACGTTCACCTGTTCACCTTACCTGTGCTCGAAGGTGTTTCTCTTAATTACACAGTGTCAAGGTGAGCATAAGAAAAGTTCACATGAGACGCCTGGTAACTCTCTATTATTATTATCATTATTATTATCATTATTATTGTGATTATTCTTTTATCCTATTCCTCTATCTTTTTTTATTTCGTTTCTATCACTGTTTTTTTTATATTATTGTTATTATTGTTATCTATTTCTATCTCTCTATCTATCTCTTTTATCACCAATCGCCATCATTATTAACATTCTTGGAACCACTAACGAAAGGTCGAGCCCCTAACCTTTCTACCTGAGCGACCTTTCCCGTCACCGCATAATAATCTCACCTGTCCGCCGGTTTGGAAAGGTAGCGACAGGTGAGGGTGGGCCACGAGGGTCCTAATTGGGGGCTACCTGGAGGAGTACTTTCACCTGGTCTTCATTAGCTATTGGGCTCAGGTGTGACTCCTAACTCTTCCCTTTTTTGTCTTCGGCGTAGACCCTCGAGGCATAGTGGAGGAAAGGCGTGGAGGAGGAAATGCGTATCTGGAGGAAAAAGAAGAGAGTGAAGAGAAGGAAACTGGAAGCTGAAAAGAAGGAAACTAGAGGAAGAAGAAAAGAAAAAAAAAAAGAAAGAAGGAAAAGAAGGAAGAAGGAAACTTAAGCTGGAAAGAAGGAAAAAGGAAGAAGGAAAAGGAAAGAAGGAAAAAGAAGAAAAGAGGAAACTAGAAGCTGGAAAGAAGGAAAAAGAAAGAAGAGAAGAAAGAAGAATAAAAGGAAAAAGGAAGAAGGAAAAAGAAAGAAGTAAAAAGAAAGAAAAAAGAAGGAAACTAGAAGGGGAGATGACGGGAGGAAAGAGAAGGAAAACAGAATGGAGAGACTGAGATTGAGGGAGATGAGAAATGATGTGGAGGAGGAAAACTGTGAACTGGAGGTAAAAAAAAAAAAAAGAGGATGGAGAAGAAAACTAAGAGATGAAGGAATGATTGGACGAAGAAGAGAAATGGAGGGAATGAAACTAAGGAAGAGAAGGAGAGGAATGGAGAAAGGGAATGAAGGGGAGAGAAGGAAAGTGGAGAGAAGGAAATAATGCAGCGGTGGAGGAGGCGAAGAGAAGGAGGGAGGGAGGAAAAGGAGATAAACAGACTGTAAAGAAGGAGACTACAGGGAGGGAGGGAGGGAAAGAAGGAGAGAAGGGAAGGAGAAACAAGCTGAAGAGAAGGAGGAAGAAGGGAGGAAGGGAGGAGGAAGAATGGATAAACAGGTAGGGAAAATGTGCAGGAGGGAGGAAGGAAGGAAGAAGAGGGAAAGAGAAACAGTTTGGAGAGAAAGGAAGGAAGAGGAGGAGGGAAAGAGAAACAGTTTGGAGAGAAAGGAAGGAAGAGGAGGAGGAAGAAGAGGAGGAAAACAGAAACAGGTTGGAGAGAAAGGAAGGAAGAGGAGGAGGAAGAAGAGGAGGAAAACAGAAACAGGTTGGAGAGAAAGGAAGGAAGAGGAGGAGGAAGAAGAGGAGGAAAATAAAAACAGGTTGGAGAGAAGGAAACCAAGCGATACAAAGGAGGAGGGGGAGGAGGAGGAGGAGGACGGGCAGAAGAAGGTCAGGTGTACCGTATATGCAGACCAGGTCGAGGCCATCCAGGTGGTTCCAAGGTGAGCGTGTGTCCTCGCGGGGGGGTGGGGGGGGGGGGCGGCAGGTGGTTGAACGGTTGACCGAGTACACGTCGCGGCACAGGTTCGATTCTATTCAGTGTACATACGTGACCTCGATAACGATGATGATGATGATGTGAAGGGATGGACGGTGTGGGGAAGGGAAGGGGATAGGGGGAAAGGGGAGGATGAAGGGAAGGGAAAGGAAGGGAAAGGTGAAGGGGGGTGAGTGCAGATGGAAAGGAAGGGAAGGGCAGGGAAGGAAGGGGAGGATGGGGTGCATGGTCAAGCATTCGAGAAGGGAAGGGAAGGGGAGGATGGGGTGCATGGTCAAGCATTCGGAAAGTAAAGGGAAGGGAAGAAGGGAGAGTTGAGTCCAGACGAAAGTGAAGGGAAGGGGAAAGGGGAGGAGAAGGGGGAGTCCAAATGATAGGGTAGAGAATGGTAAAGGGCTCCCCTCTCTCTCTCTCTCTCTCTCTCTCTCTCTCTCTCTCTCTCTCTCTCTCTCTCTCTCTCTCTCTCTCTCTCTCTCTCTCTCTCTCTCTCTCTCTCTCTCTCTCTCTCTCTCTCTCTCTCTCTCTCTCTCTCTCTCTCTCTCTCCCCTCTCTCTCTCTCTCTCTCTCTCTCTCTTTATCCCCTCCTTCCTCTCCTTTTTTTCTTTCCTTCCCTTCCATTCCCCTTCCCTTCCTTTCTCTATATCTCCCTTTTCCTCCATCTCCCCTTCCCTTTCCCTCTCTCTCCCGTTTCCTTTATCTCTCCCCTTTCCTCCCTTCCCTTCCCCTTCCCTTTCCGCCCAGGTATGAGAAGGTAGCACCGAATACCTGTGTTGTTGGTAGCCAGGTGTGTCGCGTTACCTGCCTTGTTTTTACCTGGCAGGGTCCGCGTGTAGGGGGCAGCAAGGTTCTTAAAGGTACGGGTCGCGAATCTAGGTCCTCCTTTCATTTTCTTCTTCCTTTCCTCTTTTTTCTTCTTTGTTTTTCATAATCTCTTCTCTTTTCATAACCTCTTCTCTCTTTCATAACTGTGTCCTTTCATCTGCTTCCCTTCCTCTTTTTTCTTCTTTGTTTTTCATAATCTGTTCTCTTTTTCGTGACCTCCACTTCTCTGTTTCTTGACCTCTTCTCTCTTTCATAACTGTGTCCTCCTTTCATCTGCTTCCCTTCCTCTTTTTTCTTCTCTGTTTCATAATCTGTTCTCTTTTTCGTGACCTCCTCTTCTCTGTTTCTTGACCTCTTCTCTCTTTCATAACTGTGTCCTTCTTTCATCTGCTTCCCTTCCTCTTTTCTTTTTTTTTCTTCTCTCCTCTTTCATAACCTGACCTGCTACTTTTTGCTGGTTCCTTTAATTTTTTTCTTTACTTTCTCTTTTCTCTTTAACATCTTTTTCCATAACCTAAGCTGATACTACTCACTGGATTCTCCTTTCATCATCTTCTTCCCTTTCCTTTCTCTCTCCTTCTCTCCTCTTTCATAACCTATTACTTCTACCTGGGTCTTTCTTTCATTTATTTCCCTTCCTCTTTTTTTTTTTCTCCTCTTCCTTAACCTCCCCCTTCTTATTGGGTCCTCCTTTCATCTGCTTCCCTTCCATTTTTCTCTTTTTTTTCTCTCCTCTTTCATAACCTGTTACCTCTTACTGGGTCTTTCTTTCATTTATTTCCCTTCCTCTTTCTTTTTTTTTCTCCTCTTCCTTAACCTCCCCCTTCTTATTGGGTCCTCCTTTCATCTGTTTCCCTTCCATTTCTCTCTTTTTCTTCTCTCCTCTTTCATATCCTGTTACCTCTTACTGGGTCTTTCTTTCATTTATTTCCCTTCTCTTTCTTTTTCTTCTCCTCTTCTTTAACCTCCCCCTTCTTATTGGGTCCTCCTTTCATCTGCTTCCCTTCCATTTCTCTCTTTTTCTTCTCCCCTCTTTCATATCCTGTTACCTCTTACTGGGTCTTTCTTTCATTTATTTCCCTTCTCTTTCTTTTTTTTCTCCTCTTCCTTAACCTCCCCCTTCTCATTGGGTCCTCCTTTCATCTGCTTCCCTTCCATTTCTCTCTTTTTCTTCTCCCCTCTTTCATAACCTAACCTACTTCTTTTTGATGGGTCCTTGTATTTTTTTTTCCTTTCTCTTTTCTCTCTTTTTTTTCGTAACCCAAGCCGATACTACTCACTGCATCCCCGTTTCATTTCTTCTTTCTTTCCTCATTTTTCTTCTTTCATAATTTAAGCTACAACTTTTTACTGAGTCTTCCTTTTATATTTTCTTTCCTTCTTTTATCTTCGTTTCCAATACTCCTTTTCCTCTTTTCCTTCCTTCCCTTTCCTCCTTTCCTAACCTAACATTCTTTTCGTGGGTCCTTTTTTAATTTCTCCTTTCCCTAAATCCTTTTCGTCTTTCCTTCACTTTTTTTCCTTTCTTCCTTCCTAACTTAATGCTTCTACATGAGTTCTCCTTTTAATTATTTCTGTTCGTCCTTCTTTTCCTGTTTCTCTCACTTTCTTTCATCCCTCCTTTTCTTCTTTCTCTCTCCTTTCCTTCCTAACCTATTTTTTTTTCTTCTCGGGTTCTTCAAATTTCCTCTTTCATTCCTCATTTTCCTATTTCTCTCTCCTTCCCTCCTTCCTTCCTAATCTTCGCTACTGGACCTTCCTTTCGACTTCTTATTTCTTCCTTCCCCTTTTCTTTCCTTCCTCCCTTCCACCTCCTTCCTCAGTTCAGTTCTTTCCATTTTCCTTTCCCTTTCCTTCCTTCGTCCTCTCCCCTCTCCTTCCTTCCTAAATTTACCTAACCTAACCTCTGACCGGATCGTCAACACCACAAATAGACAAGCAAACACACACACACACACACACACACACACACACACACACACACACACACACACACACACACACACACACACACATACACTGAAGAGGCTTGCCAATGACTCGTGTGTTTGACCTTTACATAAAAATTAACCCCTTGAGAGAGAGAGAGAGAGAGAGAGAGAGAGAGAGAGAGAGAGAGAGAGAGAGAGAGAGAGAGAGAGAGAGAGAGAGAGAGAAGACAAACTCGCACAAAAACAAGACGATAAAAGTAAACGAAATTTACAAGAAGAAAAATGAAGAAAAAATAATTAACATCTGTCACAAAATCCAGCCATGTGTGTGTGTGTGTGTGTGTGTGTGTGTGTGTGTGTGTGTGTGTGTGTGTGTGTGAGAGAGAGGGTTGGCAGATTATCGTATTCACCCCATTGTGTTCATCCTTTTTAAGCCTCAAACTCTCGTACCTACACAAATGACGATAGAAAATTGAAGTTAGCGTTAAAACTCCTATTTATTGATGTTCTATGAGCTTTTTTTCTATAGTCATTGGTCAAAAAATACGACAATACAATGCGATGAGTACGATAATTTGGCACGCTGGTGTGTGTGTATGTGTGTGTGTGTGTGTGTGTGTGTGTGTGTGTGTGTGTGTCAGTCTCCGTTAACTAACTCCGCCGCTTTCACTCTCGCAGGAAGCCAACCAACCGGAAAGGCGACGATCCACCCGAGTAAGCAAGGAGTTCCACCCTTATTGACGCACGTGACCCGGACCACTCTCACTACACATGGCACCTTCTTCCCCCGAGCTCTCCCCCACCCAACCCCTACCCCGCGAGATGCTGTGGCCGGAGGAAGAGGAAGAGGAAGAGGAGGAGGAGGAAGCTAAATAGGTAAGTGAATATCCTGTTATCATTAAGGAGATATTTGTGGAAAGTAAGAATGTTACAGAAAATAGCGACGGACCTCAGAAGGTAGAACGAACACAGAAAACAGTGGAGATTCTGCCCGGCAATAAGACGAATGAAGTTGTCGTGACAGAGAATGAAGAAAATCCACCTTCACAGGAAACCATCAAGGAAACATCTGTGGAGAGTAGGAATGTTACAGAAAATAGCGATGGGCCTCAGAAGGTAGAACGAACAGAGAAAACAATGGAGATTCTGCCCGGCAATAAGACGAATGAAGTTGCAGTAACAGAGGAAGAAAAACTACCTTCACAGGAAAGCATTACGATGACATCTGTGGAGAGAAAGAATGATACAGAAAATAACGATGGACCTCTGGTAGCAAAACGAACAGAGAAGACAAAGGAGATTCTGCCCGGCAATAAAACGAATGAAGTTGTTGTAACAGAGAAAGAAGAAAGACTACCTTCACATGAAACCATTAAGGAGACAAAAGAGGAGAGTAGGAATGTTACAGAAAATGGCGATGGACCTCTGGTAGCAGAACGAACAGAGAAGACAAAGGAGATTCTGCCCGGCAATAAAACGAATGAAGTTGTTGTAACAGAGAAGGAAGAAAAACTACCTTCACGGGAAACTTCTGTGACGCCACCGAAGGTTGTTAAAAAGATTAGGAGAAGGAAAGCTTGTAGGTGTGACTCGTTGTTGACCCTTTCGGTGGTAACAGAAGAATTAATTGAAAGAATTGCTCGTGTTGTATTGAAGGAAATGACAACAGAGTAGTGATAATGTGTTACTGTTTCTCTTATCAATTTCTTTGAAAAAAATCAAAATGAAAATAAATATTGACAAGTCAGGAGGCCGTGAACCATTCAAATATGTCACTTATGAACACGGTGATTGTGTTTAGCTTCGAGAGAGTTGTGTTTCTTTTAAGAGTGTACACACACAATGCCGGTTTGTCTCCGGCCCTGAGTATTACAGCATTTAGTGCCGTCCTTAGTTAACAGTTTACCACAGTTTACCTTCCGCAGGTTTCCCCAGTGAGCACTGAGGCCAAGCGCAGCTATAGCGTTGACCCTCTTACCTATATAGTTACCGCAGCACCCAGATTCAAGGAGCCGTTATTTAAGGCAACATGTATAAAATTTCAGCCTGTCTCCATGCACGCTTTGTTCACGCCTAGTTAGTGCCACATCAAGTGTCAAAGAGCCATTTTTTAAGATGAGATATACATGATGCCAGTCTGTCTATTTCCATGTATTAATCCAGACCCTGGTAACGTCGCTTCCAGTGTCAAATAGCCATTTTCTAATACAATAATGACAGTCTATTTCCATGTATTAATCCGGACCCAGCTAACGCCGCATCCAATTTCAAAGAGCCATATTTTCAAAGATAATATATAGGTAATTCCAGTCTGTCTCCATGTACTAAACCACACTCAGTTAATTTCTGCACCTGTATTACGTTTAGGAGAGCCAGGTTTTAAAGGAAGACCTGCATACATAACGTCGGTCTGCCTCAGTTCAGTAAACCGGTAGGCGGTGGCCGAAGTGATAGCGTACTGGACCCACATTCGTCGCGTGATGGACGACGCGGGTTCGAATCCTCATGCTACCACTCGGATTTTTCAGTCACCGCCGAGTGGCTTAAAACTACCCACATGCTGTCCTGAAGACCACCCATCAACCCGGACTCTAGAGGAAGCCGTCCAAGCGAATGAAGAACGAGTTCCGGGGGGCAGCATGAGCCAATGCAAGATGGCGCCACTTTAAACACTCGCCTGCGCCAGAACGGGCTGGGCCGACCATCAGGCCCCACCTGGAAGAAGCCTTGGGCCGACCATCAGGCCCCACCGGGAAGATGCCTACCGGCGCAATAGGCAACAACGTAAAAAAAAAAAAAAAAAAAAAAAAATGTAAAACAAGTATATAAACGGGCATCGTGTTGTTCCACGCCCAGTGAACGTCGCCTCCAGTTCCAAAGAGTCACAATTTTTAGGTAATATAAATCTACACGTAAGGCAATTTTGTCTCCTTGTATAAATTCACGCCCAGTCAATACCCCCGTCCAGCTTCCGTTCACGTGCGCCAAGCTATACAGGAGAGCTATAAAGCTATAAAGAGAGAGAGAGAGAGAGAGAGAGAGAGAGAGAGAGAGAGAGAGAGAGAGAGAGAGAGAGAGAGAGAGAGAGAGAGAGAGAGAGAGAGAGAGAGAGCAAAGGAAGGAAGCGGCGGTGATTAAGGCGAGGTGGATGAAAGTAAAGGTGAGGGGGGAGAGGGGAGGAGAGAGTGAGGCAGGTTAGGGGAGGGGAGGAGGGAGAGGACGAGGAAGGTTAGGGGAAGGGAGAGAGGGAAGGAGAGAGAGTGAGGAAGACTTGGGAAGGTGAGAGAGGGAAGGAGGGAGAGTGAGGAAGACTTGAGAAAGGGAGAGAGTGAGGAAGACTTGAGAAGGTGAGAGAGGGAAGGAGGGAGAGTGAGGAAGACTTGGGAAGGTGAGAGAGGGAAGGAGGGAGAGTGAGGAAGACTTGGGAAGGTGAGAGAGGGAAGGAGGGAGAGTGAGGAAGACTTGAGAAAGGGAGAGAGTGAGGAAGACTTGGGGAGGGTAGAGGGAAGGAGGGAGAGTGAGGAAGACTTGAGAAAGGGAGAGAGTGAGGAAGACTTGGGGAGGGTAGAGGGAAGGAGGGAGAGTGAGGAAGACTTGAGAAAGGGAGAGAGTGAGGAAGACTTGGGGAGGGTAGAGGGAAGGAGGTTGAGTGAGGAAGGTTAGATCTTGGCCCCGTGGCACAATGTAGTCACTCTCCTGATGCGGGAAGCGACCCCAGACCTTCAATCAACCCTAACTTCAGCGAGCAGCTACAGCGTCTGCCCCCATTATAGATAGATAGATAGATACAGATCATTTTCCTCTTACCCTTCCGACCATGTCACAAAGCTTCATAACAAAGAGCAAATCGCAGCATGTCCACAGATGTCATCGAAATGCTTTCCTGTGAAGGTAGTCTTTCTTCTTTCTCTGTTACAACAATTTCATTCGTTTTATTGCCGGGCAGAATCTCCATTGTTTTCTCTGTTCGTTCTATTTTCTGAGGTCCATCGCCATTTCCTGAAGCATTTCTACTCTCCTCCACAGATGTCATCGAAATGCTTTCCTGTGAAGGTAATCTTTCTTCTTTCTCTGTTACAATACTTTCATTCGTTTCATTGGCTGGCAGAATCTCCTTTGTTTTCTCTGTCCGTTCAACTATCAGGGGACCATCGCCATTTTCTGTTACATTCTTAGTCTCCACAGATGTCTCCTTAATGGTTTCCTGTGAAGGCAGTTTTTCTTCTTTTTCTGTTACTAACATTTCATTCGTTGTATTGCCGGGAAGAATCTCCACTGTTTTTTCTGTTCGTTCTACCTTCTGAGGCCCATCGCCATCTTCTCCGGTTATATGCCCCGTTTCATCTCTATTATCAAAGACTTTCCTTTCCACGGTCTTGATGCTGTCATTCAAGCCATTTTGCAAACTTGTGTTCATCCGCTCAAGATCAGACAATTTGGCAGCCAGCAGCTGGCCGGCGGGGCGGGCTCCACGGGAGTCCCGAAGGACGAGGTGCCATCCGCCAGCCTGGAGAAGCCCGGTGAGAACCCTTTGGAGAATGATGACGAGGGGGAACTCAAAGATTTCCCCAAATTGTCTGATCTTGAGCGGATGACAACAAGTTTGGAAAATGGCTTGAATAACAGTATCAAGACCGTGGAAAGGAAAGTCTTTGATAATAGAGATGAAACGGGGCATGTAACCGGGAACAAGACAGTCGTTGAAAAATGGCTCTTTGACACTTGATGTGGCACTAACTAGGCGTGAACAAAGCGTGCATGGAGACAGGCTCAAAAGGCAACATGTATAAAATTTGAGCCTGTCTCCATGCACGCTTTGTTCACGCCTAGTTAGTGCCACATCAAGTGTCAAAGAGCCATTTTTTAAGATAAGATATACATGATGCCAGTCTGTCTATTTCCATGTATTAATCCAGACCCTGGTAACGTCGCTTCCAGTGTCAAATAGCCATTTTCTAATACAATAATGACAGTCTATTTCCATGTATTAATCCAGACCCTGGTAACGTCGCTTCCAGTGTCAAATAGCCATTTTCTAATACAATAATGACAGTCTATTTCCATGTATTAATCCGGACCCAGCTAACGCCGCATCCAATTTCAAAGAGCCATATTTTCAAAGATAATATATAGGTAATTCCAGTCTGTCTCCATGTACTAAACCACACTCAGCTACTTTCTGCACCTGTATTACGTTTAGGAGAGCCAGGTTTTAAAGGAAGACCTGCATACATAACGTCGGTCTGCCTCAGTTCAGTAAACCGCCACAAATGTAAAACAAGTATATAAACGGGCATCGTGTTGTTCCACGCCCAGTTAACGTCGCCTCCAGTTCCAAAGAGTCACAATTTTTAGGTAATATAAATCTACACGTAAGGCAATTTTGTCTCCTTGTATAAATTCACGCCCAGTCAATACCCCCGTCCAGCTTCCGTTCACGTGCGCCAAGCTATACAGGAAGACCTATACATGCATAACCTTGGTCTACTTCAGTTCAATAATCCACCACAAATGTAAGCCACGAGTAAGCGCGTCTCGCCACTCCGTCCCCGTTCATTAATATATACGCCGAGAAGCTCTGACAGGCGTCCCCGAACGTTGAACGAACCTCCTCTTCTGCTGCTGCGGCTGTGTACCGAAACACCGCATTATTCACGAGGTCAGGCGGGGGAATGGGTATTTCCAGGGGTAGTTTTATGACCCTGGTGGTAGTTTCTAAGCAGGTCTAGGCGTGAGAGAGACTTAGGAGTACTGGTGAGCGCTGACCTCCGTCCTAGGGTTCAATGCATTCAGGCTAAAAATCGGGCAAACAGAGTACTTGGTTTCATCTCAAGGAGCGTAAGCAATAGGAGCGCTGAAGTCATCCTCAAACTTTACTTAGCACTAGTTAGACCTCATCTCGATGATGCAGTTCAGTTCTGGTCCCCTACTATAGAATGGATATCAAGATGTTAGAATCTGTACAGAGGAGGATGACAAAGATGATTCAGGGGGTGAGAAACTTGCCTTATGAAGACAGGCTGAAGCATTTAAATCTACACTCTCTAGAAAGGCGAAGGTTGCGAGGAGACTTGATCGAAGTCTATAAGTGGATGAAGGGCTATAATAAAGGGGATGTCAATAAGATTTTGATAGTAAAAGAGCCAGGTAGGACGCGTGGCAATGGTTTTAAGTTAGACATATTCAGATTCAACAAAGACATAGGCAAGAATTGGTTCACCAATAGAGTGGTGGACGAATGGAACAGGCTTGGGAGCCATGTTGTGGGTGCCAATACCACAGATACATTCAAGAAGAGGTTAGATAAAGCCATGGATGGTGAGGTAAGGTGGGGTTGAGTGTACAGGAGCTGCCTTGTATAAGCCAACCGGCCTCTTGCAGACTCCTTACGTTCTTATGTTCTTAAGTTCTTAGGTTCTCCTGTACCTTTGCATACTAACCTTCCAGCGTGGGGGTGTTGAGGAGGGTGTCTTGACGTGGTGATCGTGGTGGTGGTGGTGGTGGTGGTGGTGGGCAGGTTAGTGTCCCTCAATCTCCTCTTCTTCGTTTGACCCTTCAGTGAATTGAATATGTTGTTTTTTTCTTTGGTTCCTCTCCGCTGCTCTTGGGATCAACAGAGCTTTAATGGAGAGGCTGCTTAAGGTTATTTTCTGGGCTTTGTTTACGCTGTTATGTGGTTCTTTCAAATCTGTCCGTCATAAAAGATCTTCGGGTCTTAGTTTCTTTTCTTTTTTAAGGTTCCTGCAACACAAACAGAAGGAGTGACTAGAAGAAAGGATCTGTGTTTCTGTAAGTCTGTTCTGGGGGGTATTTTAAGGTGTTAGGGTCTCTTTCTATCGATGCACTTTTGTTTGTTTAAAGGGAGATTTTATAAAGTGTCCAGGTCTTTGTTTTAGCTGTTTTGTGCGTCTGTAAGTTTGTTTGTTAAGGTAATTTAAGGTGTCAGGGGCTCTTCATGTGTTATCAGGGCATTTCTTGTCTGTCTAAATGCCCACGGAGATTTCATTAGCTATCCAGGTCCTTGTTTTAGGCTGTTTTGTGCGTCTGTAAGTCTGTTTGTTGGGGTAATTCAAGGTGTCAGGGTCTCTTCATGTGTTATCAGGGTACTTCTTGTCTGTCTAAATGCCCACGGAGATCTCATTAGCTATCCAGGTCCTTGTTTTAGGCTGTTTTGTTCGTCTGTAAGTCTGTTTGTTAAGGTAATTTAAGTTGTCAGGGTCTCCTTTTGTGTTATCAGGGCATTTCTTGTCTGTCTAGAGGCCCACGGAAATCTTATAAGCTGCCTAAGTCCTTGTTTTAGGCTGTTTTGTGCGTCTGTAAGTCTGTTTGTTAAGGTAATTTAAGGTGTCAGGGTCTCTTCATGTGTTATCAGGGTACTTCTTGTCTGTCTAAGAGCCCACGGAGATTTCATTAGCTATCCAGGTCCTTGTTTTAGGTTATTTTGTGCGTCTGTAAGTCTGTTTGTTAAGGTAATTTAAGGTGTCAGGGTCTCTTCATGTGTTATCAGGGTACTTCTTGTCTGTCTAAATGCCCACGGAGATCTCATTAGCTATCCAGGTCCTTGTTTTAGGCTGTTTTGTGCGTCTGTAAGTCTGTTTGTTAAGGTAATTTAAGGTGTCAGGGTCTCTTCATGTGTTATCAGGGCACTTCTTGTCTGTCTAAGAGCCCTGGGAGATCTTATAAAGTGTTCAGGGTTATGTTTTACGTTATTTTGTGCGTCTGTAAGTCTGTTTGTTGGGGTAATTCTTGGTGTCAGGGTCTCTTCATATGTTATCAGGGCACTTCTTGTCTGTCTAAGAGCCCTGGGAGATCTTATAAAGTGTTCAGGGCTTTGTTTTAGTTGTTTTGTGCGTCTGTAAGTCTGTTTGTTGGGGTAATTCTTGGTGTCAGGGTCTCTTCATATGTTACCAGGGCACTTCTTGTCTGTATAAATGCCAACGGAGGCCTCATTAGCTATCCAGGTCTTTGTTCTAGGCTGTTTTGTGCGTCTGTAAGTCTGTTTGCTAAGGTAATTTAAGGTATCATGGGTTCTGCGGTATTAATCAGGGCTCTTATTGTACATCTAAATGCCAACGGAGGTCTCATTAGCTATCCAGGTCTTTGTTCTAGGCTGTTTTGTACGTCTGTAAGTCTGTTTGCTAAGGTAATTTAAGGTATCATTGGCTCACCGGTACTAATCAGGGCTCTTCTCTGTCTGAAGGGCCAACGGAGATCTTATAAGCTGTCGAGGTCCTTGTTCTAGACTGTTTTGTGCGTCTGTAAGTCTGTTTGTTAAGGTAATTTAGGATATCATTGGTTCACCGGTACTAATCAGGGTTCTTCTCTGTCTGGAGGGTCAACGAAGATCTTATAAGCTGTCGAGGTCCTTGTTCTAGGCTGTTTTGTACGTCTGTAAGTCTGTTTGTTAAGGTAATTTAGGATATCATTGGCTCACCGGTACTAATCAGGGCTCTTCTCTGTCTGAAGGGCCAACGAAGATCTTATAAGCTGTCGAGGTCCTTGTTCTAGACTGTTTTGTACGTCTGTAATTCTGTTTGTTAAGGTAATTTAAGGTATCATTGGTTCACCGGTACTAATCAGGGCTCTTCTCTGTCTGGAGGGCCAACGGAGATCCTATAAGCTGTCGAGGTCCTTGTTCTAGACTGTTTTGTACGTCTGTAATTCTGTTTGTTAAGGTAATTTAAGGTATCATTGGTTCACCGGTACTAATCAGGGCTCTTCTCTGTCTGAAGGGCCAACGAAGATCTTATAAGCTGTCGAGGTCCTTGTTCTAGACTGTTTTGTACGTCTGTAATTCTGTTTGTTAAGGTAATTTAAGGTATCATTGGTTCACCGGTACTAATCAGGGCTCTTCTCTGTCTGGAGGGCCAACGGAGATCCTATAAGCTGTCGAGGTCCTTGTTCTAGACTGTTTTGTACGTCTGTAAGTCTGTTTGTTAAGGTAATTTAAGGATATCATTGGCTCACCGGTACTAATCAGGGCTCTTCTCTGTCTGAAGGGTCAACGGAGATCTTATAAGCTGTCGAGGTCCTTGTTCTAGGCTGTTTTGTACGTCTGTAAGTCTGTTTGCTAAGGTAATCTAAGGTATCATGGCTCTTTTCTGTCTGGAGGGGCGCGTAGCTTTCAGATCTGTTATGTCTTAGTTCAGGCCGTTGTATAGTTCTGTACGTCTATTTTGAGGGTAAGTTTAGGTGTCAGAGGCTCTTTAGTGTGTCGTCAGTGCACTTCTTTTCTGTCTGGAGGGTTACGGAGCTCCTGGGTAGAGACACGTTGAGGGTATCGTTCTCTCCCTTGCGTCCTGTAGTGGCTAGCGCGTGGGCAGAGCTTATGGTGGGGAAGTCGAGGGTTTGGAAAGACTCAGGACGCTTTCACAGTAAGTTATGAGCGTTCGTGCCTCCTTCTCTTCAGCACTAGTAGTAGTAGTAGTAGTAGTAGTAGTAGTAGTTGTTGTTGTAGTTGTAGTAGTAGTAATAGTAGTAGTTGTTGTTGTAGTAGTAATAGTAGTAGTAGCAATAGTAGTAATAGTAGTAGGAGTAGTAGTAGTAGTTGTAGTAGTAGTAGTAGTAGTAGTAGTAGTAGTGGTAGTGGTGGCTTGAGGTGGTTCACTAATTATCTTCGTCCCTCTCACAATCACTTTACCGGAATCACTCTCTCTTGCTAAATAACTTTCGTCTCGTCTGCATGAACTCCCAACACACACACGCACTCACTCACACGCGCGCACCCCGACACAAACCAACAGACCCACAGACACGTTCACTGCACTGTTTTCACCCACACAAACACACACACACATACGTCATCACTATCACCACCACTGCCATTACGTTGTTTGTAAGTGTGTTGGTTCACCTCTCACTCTCACACCATCATCACCATCATCACCATCATCATCACACGTATGGCACACTTTATTTTGCACACTTAAGACCACGTATGCTTATTCTCTTCTTTTTTTTTCTTTATGCACTTTTACCTTGTTCCAGTTACCTTGCGAGTCCCTTAATTACGTATTCCACAGGTAGCGCAAGCCAGGTGTGTACTGTAAGGTCATGTGTGTATACCTGACCTCCCCGTGTGTGTGTGTATGTTTGTGTGTGTTTACCTGTGCGCGTGTGTGTGTGCGCGGGAGGAGCTGGGACGCGGACCTCCTTACCTCACCACACGACTCCTCACACTGCCCCAGCCACGCCATGCTCCCCCCCTCCCCACGCCTCCCCCATTTCTCCCTCCCTTTCTCCTCCTCAGCCATCCCCAAGCTTCGCCTCCCCCTTTCTCCCCTCCCTCTCTCCCCTCTCTCCTCCTCAGCCATCCCCAAGCTTCGCCTCCACCCTTTCTCCCCTCCCTCTCTCCCCTCTCTCCTCCTCAGCCATCCCCAAGCTTCACCTCCCCCTTTCTCCCCTCCCTCTCTCCCCTCTCTCCTCCTCAGCCATCCCCAAGCTTCGCCTCCCCCTTTCTCCCCTCCCTCTCTCCTCTCCTCCTCAGCCATCCCCAAGCTTCCTCTCCCCCTCTCTCCCTCTCTCCTCTTGAGCCATCCCCAAGCTTCACCTCCCCCTTTCTCCCCTCCCTCTCACCCCTCTCTCCTCCTCAGCCCTCCCCAAGCTTCATCTCCCCTCTCCCTCCCTCTCTCCCTCTCTCCTCTTGAGCCATCCCAAGCTTCATCTCCCCTTTCTCCCTCCCTCTCCCCTCTCTCCTCTTGAGCCATCCCCAAGCTTCATCTCCCCCTTTCTCCCTCCCTCTCTCCCCTCTCTCCTCCTCAGCCATCCCCAAGCTTCATCTCCCCCTTTCTCCCCTTCCTCTCTCCCCTCTCTCCTCCTCAGCCATCCCCAAGCTTCGCCTCACCCTTTCTCCCCTCCCTCTCTCCCCTCTCTCCTCCTCAGCCATCCCCAAGCTTCACCTCCCCCTTTCTCCCCTCCCTCTCTCCCCTCTCTCCTCCTCAACCATTCCCTCCTCCTTCCCCCTCCCGTCTTATCTCCATCTCTCTCTTCATATTTCTTACTCCATCTCTCTCTCCCTCTCCTCCCTTCCCCTCCAGGCTTACCCCTCTCTCTATCTCTCTATTTATTCATAAGAACTTAAGAACATGAGGAGTCTGCACGAGGTCAGTAGACAGCTCATAATTTTATGGCATAGCAGTTTCTTAACCCGTGAACCATCTTTGTCATCCTCTATAGCAAGGTGACCAGAAGTGACCCACACAATCCCTTACTCCTCCTCTCACGGCCCCCCCCTCCTTCCCCCCATCCCTTCTCCTCCCTATTCTCTACTTACCTATCTTCCCCTCTCTCCTCCATTCCTCCCTGCCTCCCCCTCCACACGTCTTTCCATTCATTCTTGCCTCCTCTCTCTCCCTGTCCCCCCTTTCTCCCTGTCTTCTCTCCCTCCCTCTCTCCCTTCATTCTTTCATTCTCCCTGTCATTTTTCCCTCCTTGTTTTCTCTCCTGTTCCTTCATTCATCATCCTCTTCTTCCTCCTTCCCTTTCTCCCTCCCTGTCACTCCTTCCTTCCTACTTCCTCTCCCTCCCTCCTCCCCTCCCTGTCCCATTCCTCCCTGCCACCTCCCTCTCTCCCTCCCTCCCTAAGTGACACAACTCAGCACGCCACGCAACACCCCCTCCCCCCCCCTCCCCTCCCCCAGGCGACTCATTAAGCAGGAGCGTCAGCAGGGGCGAGTCAGCAGAAATCAACAGTAATATTAAGTGGCTGCCTCGAAGACCTACTGCCCTATATGATGTCACTCCCCCCCTCTACCCCTACTCCCCATACTCCTCCCCCTCTCCCTTCATTAACCCCCACTAATTCTCATTCCCCTTCGTTGTCGTATCACCCAGTTCCCCCCCCCCTTTTTTCTTCCTCCCCCCCACGCTCACTCCACTTTCCTCCCCCTTTTTCCTCCCTCATCTCCTCTTTTTCTCCTCTTCCCCCTCCCTTCCTTCCCCTCCCCTCAACTTTCCTCCCTCTCTTTCCTCCCTCATCTCCTCTTTTTCTCCTCTCCCCCTTCCCTTCCTTCCCTCCCCTCAACTTTACTCCCCCTCTTTCCTCCCTCATCTCCTCTTTTTCTCCTCTCCCCTCCCTTCCTTCCCCTCCCCTCAACTTTCTCCCCTCTTTCCTCCCTCATCTCCAGTTTTTCTCCTCTCCCCTCCTTCCTTCCCCTCCCTCAACTTTCCTCCCCTTTTTCTCCTCTCCTCCCTTCCTTCCCTCCCCTCAACTTTCTATCCCTCTTCCCTCCCTCATCCCCTCTTTTCTTCCTCTTCCCCTTCCCTTCCTTCCCTCCCCTCCACTTTCCTCCCTCTCTTTCCTCCCGTATCCCCTCTTTTTCTTTCTCTTCCCCTCCCTTCCTTCCCTCCCCTCCACTTTCCTCCCCCCTTTACTCTCCCATCCCTGTTTTTCTTCTCCTCCCCTCGTTTCCTCCTACTCACCATCTCTTCCTTACCTTCTTTCCTCCTCCTCCTCCTCCTCCTCCTCCTCAATGCCATCCCCTCATTCTCATTCCTCCCCTCACTCGTTCACCTCCCCACCCATGACACCCCCTCCTCTACCCCCCTCTCCCTTCAACCAACCCACTAGAGAAGATAATGAAGAAAAAGGTGTTAAGAGAGAAGAGAAACGACGAGATAGGGAAAAAAAGTTGCCATATAAAGGGAAAAAACAAAATAAAAAGAAAGAAAACACGACACACCCTTCCCCTTCCCTTCCCTTCCTTTCCTCGTCCTTATTAGCGATGAAGGGAAAGTGTGATGGAGTTGAATCTTTTGTTGGGATTTGAAGTTGATATGGAAAGTGAACACGGTGAAGAGATTATAATGACTGACATCCTCCTCCCCCTCATCATCTTCTTCATCTTGCTTCCCTTGTTGTTGTTGTTGTTGTTGTTATTGTTGTTGTTGTTGTTGTTGTTGATGACGATCTTTTTTTTTTCTTCTTCTTCTTCTTCGTCTTCTTCTTCTTTTTCTTCTTCTTCCTCTTCTTCTCCTTCCTCCTCCTCCTCCTCCTCCTCCCTCGTGCAAGAACCATCCATCTCTCTTGGCTTTTCTAGAACAGCACTTACCTATATATAGATTCTCTCTCTCTCTCAACCACGAGAAAACAATGCAAGAGAGAGAGAGAGAGAGAGAGAGAGAGAGAGAGAGAGAGAGAGAGAGAGAGAGAGAGAGAGAGAGAGAGAGAGAGAAGGAGGCGGAACTGTGTGAGACGCCCAAAGAGTGAAAGTTAAGAGGCAAAGAAAGTTCCTGGAAGATACAATGCCAGGGAATTTAGGGGAGGAGGAGGAGGAGGAGGAGGAGGAGGAGGAGGGGAATGACCGGGTGCCTCTTCTATAACTCACTCCATACATCATCATCATCATCATCATCATCATCATTATCATCATCTGGGTGTTATTTTTCGTATGTCTTTTCTTTACTATCTATTATTTTTATTTGTGTATTCTTTCTTTCATCCTTTAGTCATTTATTTATTTTATTTTATTTCCTTTTTATTGTAAGAGTTTCAATATTCGATGACCGCTCTTCACCCGTCTCTGTCAAGTCCTCCTTTCTCTGGCTTTCTCCTCCTCCTCCTCTTTCTCCACGTGTCACTGTTTTGTGCTCCGTTGCAAAGAGTGAGGAAAACAATGCTCACAAGTCACAACACAACAACAATACCTACGTCACGCCCTTCCTTCAGGCTTAGTTATGACAGACACGCTCTCTTGGTCTAGAACGGGAGAAAGGAACACAGCACGAAAATAGATATAAAAGAAAATTAGTTGGGAGCATAAATAGAAACGATGCAGACAAACAGAGAGAGATAGACGGTCAAACAGATAGACTGACACACAAACACACGAAGATCTAAGCGAGCAGAGAGACAGAGAAGGTAACATTGGACGAGAACAGAAAAAGAAACAGTGAAAGAAGACAGACATAGAGAAAGACAGACAAATAGACACAGACACAGAGATTAAAGCGAACAGACAGACAGACATAAATCACTAAACGAGAACAGATATGGAACCACTACAAACAGACAGACAGATAGACAGACAGACAGACACAGAGATTGAAGCGAATGGACAGAGAGAGAGGGGGAAGGAAAACAACATAAACACAAGGAGAAACACTACAAACAGACAAACAGAGACAGACAGATACACAGACAGACACAGATATACAGAGATTGAAGCGAATGGACAGAGAGAGAGAGAGAGAGAGAGAGAGAGAGAGAGAGAGAGAGAGAGAGAGAGAAGAGAGAGAGAGAGAGAGAGAAAAGGAAAACTACAAAAAACACAAGGAGAAACACAACAAACAGATACAGACAGACACAGATATACAGAGATTGAAGCGAATGGACAGAGAGAGAGAGAGAGAGAGAGAGAGAGGGAGAAGGAAAACTGGATAAACACAAGAAGAAACACCACAAACAGACAGACATAGAGATAGACAGACAGACACAGACAGACACAGAGATTGAAGCGAATGAACAGAGAGAGGGAGGGAGAAGGAAAACTGCATAAACACAAGAAGAAACACTACAAACAGACATAGAGATAGACAGACAGACACAGACAGACACAGAGATTGAAGCGAATGGACAGAGAGAGAGAGAGGGAGAAGGAAAACTGGATAAACACAAGGAGAAACACCACAAACAGACAAACAGAGATACAGACAGACACAGACAGACACAGAGATTGAAGCGAATGGACAGAGAGAGAGAGAGGGAGAAGGAAAACTGCATAAACACAAGGAGAAACACCACAAACAGACACGCAGACAGACAGACAGACAGGGAAGGCGAGTAACTGTGTCTTCTGCATCCAGCAAGTTCAAGGTTATAAATTCTTGGCAGGATGTGAAGGTAGTCGTGCATGAATTCGCAACTTTTTTTTTATTTCTCATGCAAATATTTTCTTTTACATATCTGCGTTTTTGTTTTTTTGTTTTTTTAACG
Organism: Eriocheir sinensis; assembly: GCF_024679095.1. Taxonomy (NCBI): domain Eukaryota; kingdom Metazoa; phylum Arthropoda; class Malacostraca; order Decapoda; family Varunidae; genus Eriocheir; species Eriocheir sinensis. The sequence continues at coordinate 6,437,449 of NC_066560.1, forward strand.
GGAAGGGGACAATCCAAGACTCGAACAACATATAAAGAAGCATAGATAAGAACATAAGAACATAAGAACGCAGGAGTCTACAAGAGGCCGGTAGGCCTGTACGAGGCAGCTCCTTTGACCCTAAGCTCCCGTGTATCTAACCCCACCTAATATCGCTGTCCATGAATTTATCTAGTCTATTTTTGAATGTGACAATTGTATTGGCACTCACCACATGACTGCTAAGCCTATTCCACTCATCCACCACCCTGTTAGTAAACCAATTTTTGCCTATGTCCCTGTTGAATCTGAATTTATCCAGTTTAAACCCGTTACTTCGTGTCCTACCCGGTTCTCTTACCAACAAAACCTTATTAAAGCCCTTCATCCATTTATAAACCTCGATCATGTCTCCACGCACCCTTCGCCTTTCTAGAGAATGCAAGTTTAACTGTTTGAGTCTTCCCTCGTATGGCAAGTTTCTCAACCCCTGAATCATCTTAGTCATTCTCCTCTGCACCGATTCTAACATTTTGATATCCATTCTATAGTAAGGTGACCAGAACTGAACCGCATAGTCAAGATGAGGTCTAACTAATGCTAAATATAGTTTGAGGAAGACTTCGGGGCTTCTGTTGCTTACGCTCCTTGAAATAAATCCCAGTACCCTATTAGCTCGATTTCTAGCTTGAATGCATTGTGCCCTTGGACGGAGATCAGAGCTCACTAAGACCCCTAAATCCCTCTCGCACCCAGACCTACTTATGAGAGTGTCATTTAAGCAATAGTTATGTGAGGGTTTGTTCCTACCTACACTCAGAATACTGCACTTCCCTACATTGAACTCCATCTGCCATTTATCCGCCCAGTCATATAATCTGTTGAGTTCACCTTGGAGAATACTAGCGTCCTGATCCGACTCAATTACTCTACCGATCTTGGTATCATCTGCAAATTTACTAACATCACTACTAATTCCTGTATCTAAGTCATTGATATAAATAATAAACAAAAGTGGGCCTAATACCGAACCTTGTGGGACCCCACTCGTAACACATCCCCAGTCAGATCTTTTACCATTGATTTGCACTCTGCTTCCTATTGCTAAGCCACGCCTTGACCCAGTTCAAAACTTTACCCTCTACTCCGTGAGCCTGTAATTTAAGCAACAGTCGTTGGTGAGGAACTTTGTCAAACGCTTTACTAAAATCAAGATAGATTACATCATAATTTTCATCTCTGTCAACCGCCTCAAATACTTTATTGTAGAAAGACAAGAGATTGGTGAGGCATGACCTACCTTTTGTGAACCCATGCTGCGAGTCGTGAATTAAGCTATGTTTCTCTAAATGCTCCCGAATGTTCCTGGCTATTATGGACTCCAGTATCTTCCCTATAACCGATGTTAAGCTAATTGGGCGATAGTTTGAAGCAACTGACCTGTCCCCCTTTTTAAAAATCGGCGTCACATTAGCTACTTTCCATAGGCTCGGCACATAGCCAGTATTTACCGACATCTTAAAGATGTCGGTTAGTGGGTCACTGATTACATCACCTAACTCCTCGAGGATACTGCTAATAAGGAGGTGGATTAAGAGGTTAACTATTTTATTTTAGGATCATAGAGTATATATTTATTTTTTTCCTTATTCTTTCTTTTCGTTTTTTTTCTTCCGTTTTCTTTCTTCCTTTCTTCCGATTAAGGTTAACTTCATTATTTTAGGTTCACAGAGTACATATTTCTTATTTTTCCTTATTCTTTCTTTACTTCTTTTCTTTCTTCCATTTTCTTTCTTCCGATTAAGGTTAACTTCATTATTTCAGGATCACAGAGTACATATTTCTTTTTATCCTTGTTTTCTTTCTTTTCGTCTTTTTTTTCTTCCATTTTCTTTCTTCCGATTAAGGTTAACTTCATTATTTCAGGATCACAGAGTACAAATTTCTTTTTATCCTTGTTTTCTTTCTTTTCGTCTTTTTTTTCTTCCATTTTCTTTCTTCCGATTAAGGTTAACTTCATTATTTTAGGATCACAGAGTACATATTTCTTATTTTTCCTTATTCTTTCTTTACTTCTTTTCTTTCTTCCATTTTCTTTCTTCCGATTAAGGTTAACTTCATTATTTTAGGATCACAGAGTACATATTTCTTTTAATCCTTGTTTTCTTTCTTTTCGTCTTTTTTTTTCTTCCATTTTCTTTCTTCCTTTCTTCCGATCAAGGGTGAAAGAATGCAATTTTAGGGCAAAAGAAATAAAAGGTCACAAAAAGGCCGCTGACGCTTCAAACTCGAGGTCACGGGATGCAATGGCTGAAGAGAATTCCTTGTAACATAAATATGACAATTCAAAAACAACATATTGGCTGTAGACTTCCTTGTCGATCCGATATTAACTTGTAGATCCGATACTAACTTGTAGATCCGATTTTAACTTGTAGATCCGATTTTAACTTGTAGATCCGATACTAACTTGTAGATCCGATTTTAACTTGTAGATCCGATTTTAACTTGTAGATCAGATACTAACTTGTAGATCCGATTTTAACTTGTCGATCCGATACTAACTTGTAGATCCGATTTTAACTTGTAGATCCGATTTTAACTTGTAGATCCGATACTAACTTGCAGGTCCGATTTTAACTTGTAGATCCGATACTAACTTGTAGATCCGATTTTAACTTGTAGATCCGATACTAATTTGTAGATCCGATTTTAACTTGTAGATTCGATTTTAACTTGTAGATCCGATACTAACTTGTAGATCCGATTTTAACTTGTAGATCCGATACTAACTTGTAGGTCCGATTTTAACTTGTAGATCCGATACTAACTTGTAGATCCGATTTTAACTTGTAGATCCGATTTTAACTTGTAGATCCTATACTAACTTGTAGATCCGATTTTAACTTGTAGATCCGATACTAACTTGTAGATCCGATTTTAACTTGTAGATCCGATACTAACTTGTAGATCCGATTTTAACTTGTAGATCCGATACTAACTTGTAGATCCGATTTTAACTTGTAGATCCGATTTTAACTTGTAGATCCGATTTTAACTTGTAGATCCGATACTAACTTGTAGGTCCGATTTTAACTTGTAGATCCGATTTTAACTTGTAGATCCGATACGAACTTGTAGATCCGATTTTAACTTGTAGATCCGATACTAACTTGTAGGTCCGATTTTAACTTGTAGATCCGATGCTAACTTGTAGATCCGATTTTAACTTGTAGATCCGATACTAACTTGTAGATTCGATTTTAACTTGTAGATCCGATACTAACTTGTAGATCCGATACTAACTTGAAGATCCGATTTTAACTTGTAGATCCGATACTAACTTGTAGATCCGATTTTAACTTGTAGATCCGATTTTAACTTGTAGATCCGATACTAACTTGTAGATCCGATACTAACTTGTAGATCCGATTTTAACTTGTAGATCCGATACTAACTTGTAGATCCTATTTTAACTTGTAGATCCGATACTAACTTGTAGATCCGATTTTAACTTGTAGATCCGATACTAACTTGTAGATCCGATTTTAACTTGTAGATCCGATACTAACTTGTAGGTCCGATTTTAACTTGTAGATCCGATGCTAACTTGTAGATCCGATTTTAACTTGTAGATCCGATACTAACTTGTAGATTCGATTTTAACCTGTAGATCCGATTTTAACTTGTAGATCCGATACTAACTTGTAGGTCCGATTTTAACTTGTAGATCCGATACTAACTTGTAGATCCGATACTAACTTGTAGATCCGATACTAACTTGTAGATCCGATACTAACTTGTAGATCCGATACTAACTTGTAGATCCGATACTAACTTGTAGATCCGATTTTAACTTGTAGGTCCGATTTTAACTTGTAGATCCGATTTTAACTTGTAGATCCGATTTTACCTTTAGAGGATTCATTATTCGTAGCTTATAACAAGTGGAAGAAAAACACCTACTGACCAGAAATTCCTTTTATCTGTCTGTTTGCATGACTGTCTGTTCGTCTGTGCGTCTGTCTGTCTCTATCTGTCTAGCTGTCTGTCTGTTAGTAATAAAAGAGATTAATATAACAGACCCGATACTTACCTGTAGATCCAGAATGAGTTGGAGGTCTAATAATAGCTTGTAAGTTTCCCTGTTCGTAGATTATAACAAGTAGGCCTACAAGGGAAAAAAAACGTACTGACCCAAAAATTTCCTTGTACCTGAATCTAACAAGTACGAAAATAAAAAGTTAATGAGTGCAACATCCCCTCTCCTCCCCCCCATCCCTCCTCCCCAACCCATCCCCCCTCCTCCCCCCCCCATCCCTCCTCCCCAACCCATCCCCCCTCCTCCCCCCCTCATCCCCTCCCCCCTCCCCCCACAGTCATGATGCAGTATATTATTAACCTAGATTCTAACGTTTTATAGTACACGTTAGAAGGAGAATGCGTTTTGTTTTTGTTTTTTCTTTGTTTGTTTATATATTTGTTTGTTTATCTTTTTTATCTTTTTTTTTTGGCTCATTGTGGTGCGTTTGTAAGTTTGTGTGTGTGTGTTTCTAGTTTGTTTATTTATTTCTATTTATATATTTATTTACTTATTTATTTATTTACTTTTATTTGACAGCGAGTTATTTAAGACGTGAAATTAATTGAAGGGTAGATTTTTTTTTTGTCGTATTACTTTTCAATAATTTCTACATCTTATTTTTCATCGCTTTATTCATCTATACTTTTACTTTTTTTTTTCATTATATCATTTTTAAATAATATCTACATCTTACTTTTCATCATCATTTCTCTTACTGTTAATCGTACTTCTACTTTTAAATTTTCTCTACGTCTTACTTTTTCCCGTTTTATTCATCTTTAATCTTACTTTTCCCTTGTATGACTTTTAAATAATCTCAACGTCTTACTTTTCCCGTCTAATTCATCTTCAATCTTACTTTTCCCTTGTATGACTTTTAAATAATCTCATCGTCTTACTTTTCCCGTCTAATTCATCTTCAATCTTACTTTTCCCTTGTATGACTTTTAAATAATCTCATCGTCTTACTTTTCCCGTCTAATTCATCTTCAATCTTACTTTTCCCTTGTATTACTTTTAAATAATCTCAACGTCTTACTTTTCCCGTTTTATTCATCTTCAATCTTACTTTTCCCTCGTATTACTTTTAAATAATCTCAACGTCTTACTTTTTCCCGTCTAATTCATCTTCAACCTTACTTTTCCCTCGTATTACTTTTAAATAATCTCAACGTCTTACTTTTTCCCGTCTAATTCATCTTCAATCTTACTTTTCCCTTGTATTACTTTTAAATAATCTCAACGTCTTACTTTTTCCCTGTCTAATTCATCTTCAATCTTACTTTTCCCTTGTATTACTTTTAAATAATCTCAACGTCTTACTTTTTCCCTGTCTAATTCATCTTCAATCTTACTTTTCCACCGTATTACTTTTAAATAATCTCAACGTCTTATTTGTTATCATATCATTCACTTTTAATCATAGTTTATCCTCGAATTTCTCTTAAATAATCTGTACTCTTTACTTTTCATCGTTTTTTTCATCTCTCATCTTTCTTTTTCATCGTATCACTTTTTAAATAATCTCTACGTACTTTATTCTTTTCATCATATCATTCATCTTTAATCTTACTTTTTTCCTCGAATTTCTCTTGAATAATCTGTACTTCTTTCTTTTCATCGTTTTTTCATCTCTCATTTTTCTTTTTCATCGTATATCTCTTTCAAACAATCTCTACTTCTAACTTTTCATTGTGTTATTCATTCGTATCATAACTCTTCTTACTTTTCATCGTCACTACTTTTCAGCATCCTCTACTTTTTACTTTACATCGTTTTATTCATCTCTCATTTTACTTTTTCATCGTATACCTCTTTTAACTAGTCTACTTTTTACTTCTCATCGTGTTATTCATTCGTATCATAACTATTCTTACTTTTCATCGTCACTACTTTTCAGTATCCTCTACTTTTTACTTTACATCGTTTTATTCATCTCTCATTTTACTTTTTCATCGTATACCTCTTTTAACTAGTCTACTTTTTACTTCTCATCGTGTTATTCATTCGTATCATCATCTAATCTAACTTTTCATCCTTCACTTTTCAATAACCTCTACTTTTAAATCATCTCTACGCTAACCAATTAACTATACAGGTACACACACACAGGTAAGGAGAGAAAACAGGTATATCATGCAGTAGGAGAGGAGGAGGAGAAGGAGGAGGGTCATAACTTTCTTTATTTTCAACGTGTGCCTTGTATCACCGGTAGGCTTTCATGGTGTCAGGAGAGAGCAAGTCAACACGATTCCAGTAGTTTATATTCAGTCCTCCCCTGTCGTGTTCTTGCAGTCCTTGGCCCGTGGATGGAAAGGAGCTAAACATGGGACGTTCTCTTGTTAGTTGAGTGTAAAATAATGTTGTGTGAGCCGTCGGGAGAAAGAAAACAAGAGAGAAAAAAGGAAAAGATAAAGGTCGATACTTTTAGCCATATTGGGGTCCCACTACGATCATTTTCTAAGGCCACAGAGAAGATTAACAGGGTTTTTGTGGGTGGTTTTCCAGTTGAGGTGCAGAGGTTGTGTAAAATGATCACTAGGGTTAAAAAAAACAGTCCATGAGAGGCCCAGTAACTTTTAATCGAGAGGGTATTTAAATAGGTGAACTGAGGTGCCGAGGTGTTTAAAATATACGGGTTAAAGAAAGAAAGAAAGAAAGAAAGAAAGAGGATGCAAGAAAGATAGAAAGAAAGAAATAGAATGCAAGAAAGATAGAGAGAAGGAAAGAAAGAAAGAAAGGAAAAAAGAAAGAAAGAAAGAAAGAAAGAAATAGAAAGCAAGATAGAGAGAAAAAGAAAAAGAAAGAAATAGAAAGCAAGAAAGATAGAGAGAAAAAAAGAAAAAGAAAGAAATAGAAAGCAAGAAAGATAGAGAGAAAAAAGAAAAAAAGAAAGAAATAGAAAGCAAGAAAGATAGAGAGAAAAAAGAAAAAAAGAAAGAAATAGAAAGCAAGAAAGATAGAGAGAAAAAAGAAAGAAAAAAATAGAAAGCAAGAAAGATAGAGAGAAAAAAGAAAAAAAGAAAGAAATAGAAAGCAAAAAAGATAGAGAGAAAAGAAAGAAAGAAAGAAAGAAAGAAAAAGAGGTAATGCAAAGAGACAAGGAAAATATGAGACATTATCTTGTGTGAGAAGGAAAATTAGAGAAAGAAAAAGGAGAAAAGAGAAATGAAATAAAGAAAGGAAAAGAGAGAGAAGGGTGACGAGAGATTCAAAATACGGGACACTATCTTAGAATTATCTTAGAGCAAAATAATGTTGTGTGAGAAGGAAAATAAAAGAAAGGAAAAGGAGAAAAGAGAAAAATGAAGAAAGAAGGAAAGAAAAAGAGATAAGGGAGAAGAGAACAGCAAAATATGTGACGATTTCTTGTTAGCTTAAGAGAAGATGGCGCCGCTATAAACACTTGCCTGCGCCATGACGGGCTGGGGCCGAATAACATCCAGGCCCTTTAAGCAAGCCTACTGGCGCAATAGGCGGAGATGTAAAAAAAGAAGAAAAAAAAGTTAGAGTAAAAGAATTATGTGTGAGCTGTAAGGAGAAGGAAAACAAAGGCGAAAAAAAATAAGAGAAAAGAAAGAAAGAAAGAAAAAAGAAGAGAAAAAAAGGAAAGAAAGAAAAAAAGAAGAGAAACGAAACCTGGGGCGTCCTCGTGTTGTTATTATTTAGAACAACGTAAACAGCTCAAGGGCAGAAAAAAAGTACAAAAAAATGAAAAGAAAAACGCCAAACAGACTCCAGCAAAAGACGAAAAAATGATTGGAGTGACCGGATGGGAAGGTCAGTTTCGGGTGGAAAATAAAGTGTTGTATAAGAGCTGTAGGGGAAAGAGGCTTGTGTGAGGGGACAGATGGGAAAGGTAGGAGTAAGGATAGGTAAACAGGTAAGATAGGTAAGATAGATAGATAGAGATAGATAAACAGGTAAGATAGGTAAGATAGATAGATAGATAGATAGATAAAGATAGCGATAGATAAACAGGTAAGATAGGTAAGATAGATAGATAGAGATAGAGGTAGATAAACAAGTAAGATAGGTAAGATAGATAGATAGACAGAGGTAGATAAACAGGTAAGATAGATAGATAGATAGATAGAGATAGAGATAGATAAACAGGTAAGATAGGTAAGATAGATAGATAGAGATAGAGATAGATAAACAGGTAAGATAGGTAAGATAGATAGATAGAGATAGAGATAGATAAACAGGTAAGATAGGTAAGATAGATAGATAGATAGAGATAGATAAACAGGTAAGATAGGTAAGATAGATAGATAGATAAAGATAGCGATAGATAAACAGGTAAGATAGGTAAGATAGATAGATAGAGATAGAGATAGATAAACGGGTAAGATAGGTAAGATAGATAGATAGATAGAGATAGATAAACGGGTAAGATAGGTAAGATAGATAGATAGATAGAGATAGATAAACGGGTAAGATAGGTAAGATAGATAAAGATAGATAAACAGGTAAGATAGGTAAGATAGATAGATAGAGATAGAGGTAGATAAACAGGTAAGATAAGTAAGATAGATAGATAGAGATAGAGATAGATAAACAGGTAAGATAGGTAAGATAGACAGATAGATAAAGATAGCGATAGATAAACAGGTAAGATAGGTAAGATAGATAGATAGATAGATCGTATGGAGTATGCATCTCATGTGTGGGGGGGCTCCACTCACACAGCTCTTCTGGACAGAGTGGAGGCTAAGGCTCTTCGTCTCATCAGCTCTCTTCCTCATACTGATAGTCTTCTACCTCTTAAATTCCGCCGCAATGTTGCCTCTCTTTCTATCTTCTATCGATATTTCCACGCTGACTGCTCTTCTGAACTTGCTAACTGCATGCCTCCCGCGGATAGATGCACTCGACTTTCTACTCATGCTCATCCCTATACTGTCCAAACCCCTTATGCAAGAGTTAACCAGCATCTTCACTCTTTCATCCCTCACGCTGGTAAACTCTGGAACAATCTTCCTTCATCTGTATTTCCTCCTGCCTACGACTTAAACTCTTTCAAGAGGAGGGTATCAGGACACCTCTCCTCCCGAAACTGACCTATCTTTTGCTGTAAAAAAAAAAAAAAGATAGAGATAGAGACAGATAAACAGGTAAGATAGGTAAGATAGAGATAGAGATAGATAAACAGATAAGATAGATAGATAGATAGAGATAGAGATAGATAAACAGGTAAGATAGATAGATAGATAGATAGAGATGGAGATAGATAAACAGGTAAGATAGGTAAGATAGATAGATAAAGATAGCGATAGATAAACAGGTAAGATAGGTAAGATAGATAGATAAAGATAGAGATAGATAAACGGGTAAGATAGGTAAGATAGATAGATAGATAGATAAAGATAGAGATAGATAAACAGGTAAGATAGGTAAGATAGATAGATAGAGATAGAGATAGATAAACAGGTAAGATAGGTAAGATAGATAGATAGAGATAGAGATAGATAAACAGGTAAGATAGGTAAGATAGATAGATAGATAAAGATAGAGATAGATAAACAGGTAAGATAGGGAAGATAGAGAGATAGATAGATAGAGATAGAGATAAATAAATAGATAGACATTTGTTGACCACATATTACAATTGACAAGTACAAATAGAAGAAATAGATAAGAAAACAGAGATAAGCAGACAAGCAGACTAAAATGTACAAGAATGGCGAGATTATAAAGCTGCTGACTGACCGATTGATTGACTGAATGACTGACTGACTGACTGACTGACTGACTGAATGACTGACTGACTGACCGATTGACTGACTGACTGACTGACTGATTGACTGACTGACTGACTGACTGATTGACTGACTGACTGACTGACCGACTGACTGACTGACCGATTGACTGACTGACTGACTGGCTGACTGGCTGACTGACTGACTGACTGACTGGCTGACAAGATAAATAGATACATAGATATAATTGATATAGTGCATGCATACATACATACATACATACATACGTACATACATACATACATACACACGCACATGTCGATGGAAAGCGAGATGAGTTTCACACGCCAGCTTTCTCCGGTTCTAACGAGAGAGAGAGAGAGAGAGAGAGAGAGAGAGAGAGAGAGAGAGAGAGAGAGAGAGAGAAGGGGAGGAGGTAAAGAGGATGCGGAGGGAAGATAAAGGTATGTTACCCCCCTCCCCACCCTTCTTCACCTAGCAACACACACACACACACACACACACACACACACACACACACACACACACACACTTTCACATCATTAGATTGAATTAAGGTGAAACACAGCTACTACTACTACTACTACTACTACTACTACTACTACTACTACTACTACTACTACTACTACTACTACCCCTTCCCCTTTCCCTCCACATTCTCAAAACATCCATACTCCTTCTCCCCTTCTTCATCATTCTCCCCATTATCATCATTTGTCCCATTATTATTATTCTCCCTTCATTATTTACATCCCCTTCATTATTTATCCCCCCCATCTCTACCATTCTCTCTCTCTTCTCCCTCTTTTCAGCATTCCTCTTAGCTTTCACAAACGGGGAAATGGCCAAGGTCTCAAAAAAAAAAAAGAATAATTATGTGTGTGTGTGTGTGTGTGTGTGTGTGTGTGTGTGTGTGTGTGTGCATTACCGTAACATAGCTTCACGGATCTGTAACGTAAACAATAGAAAAAAGGGAACATTTAAACTTGGGGATTACAAAATACTTTATTGACAAAGCACAGACAGACAGACAGACAGACAGATAGACAGACGGATAGAGTGAGTGAGGGAGGTGGTGAGTGAATGAGTGAGTGAGTGAGTGAGGGAGGGAGTGAGTGAGGGAGTGAGTGAGTGTGTATCAAATGCGGTTGGGGTTCAAACACACACACACACACACTCACACAGACACTCACACAGAGGCAGTGGCTGAGTGATTCTATATTAAATAAGGTTGAGGTTGAAGAGTGAGGTTAATGAGGTGAACCCAGCCCTTAGCATCTCTCTATTGAGGAGGAGGTTGTGGAGGTGGTGGTGATAGGACGTGGTGGTGGTGGTGGTTTTGGTAGTGGTGGTTTTGTTAGTGGAGGTGAGGCAGGCAGGGGACGCCACCAGCTTGATCATCTCCTCACTCGCCACCCTCACTATCTCAAGACCCTGTTTGTGACACATTACCTTCCTTTTGGCTCGCCTTGCTCCTCCTCCTCCTCTTTCTCCTCCTCCTTGTCCTCCTCGTCCTCCTTTTCCTTCTTGTCCTTCAGCTTCTTTCTCCTTCTCACCTCTCTCTGGTTCTTCTGGTGTCTCTTCTTCCATCTCCTCTTCTTCCTCTTCCTCGCCCCACCTGCCAAAAAAAGTAAAACCGAGAAGTATTTGTAGGTAATTTGTGTTTTTGTTCGTTTATTTGGGAGGTTATTTATTTCTATTATCAGATGTCAATGCTATTATTCACCTTAAATCTTTTCCACCCATACTCTCCTTTCCTCACCCTTTAATAAGAGCATAAGAAGTCTACAAGAGACCTGAATGCTTATGTAAGTCAGCTCCTCTTTCCTTCCTGTAATCTCTCCCTCCCTTTTACCTCTCCTTTCTTCCCTCCCTCATTCCCTCCTCTTACTTACACTGTGTCCACGCTGGCGAGAGTGAGGCGGGTGAGGGGGAGGCTGGTGTCGCAGAAGAGGACGCAGTAGCTCAGGGGGTTGAAGATGTCGGCCTCGTAGCGCCACTGAACCAGCGCCTCCGTGGTCGAACTCAGGTCCTCCGGGTGCTCCAGAAGGCGGATGTAGGTGGAGCCGCGACGTAAGGTGACGGGGTCGCTGCAGAAGGAGGATAAAAGGGGAGAGCGGGAGAGGGAAGAAGGGAGGGATATCAGAAGTAAGTTGCGTCTGTTTTTTTGGTTTGGTGGTTTGGTTTGGTTTGGTTTGGTTTGGTTTGGTTTGGTTTGGTTTGGTTAGGTCTGTGGGTGTTTTTTTTTTTTTAGTTTGTTCAGTTTAGGTCAGGTTAAGTTGGGTCATGTTGAGGTTAGGTTGCGTTAGGTCGGGTTTGTTTTTCGGTTAGATTTGATTATAGTGAAACCAAATTGTCGAGTCCGTTTCGGCGTTGTCTCCCGCGGGTCCATTTCTCCCCTTTGCTCTGCCGCACAGTCCCAACACCTATTTTTCCTCTCATATGTTACCTATAGCTTACATATGAGAGGAAGAGATAGGTGTTGGGACTATGTAGCAGTGTAGAGGGGAGGAAAGGACCAGCGGGAGAATACGCCAGACCGGCCTCGACATATTAGGAAGACAATAGGTTAGGGTGGGTCAGGTTAGGTTGGGTCAAATTGGGTTGTGTCTGATTGGCTTAGATTAGGTTAAGTTAGAGTTCGGTCTGAGTTACATCTGTTTTTAGATACTTTGGTTCATTTTGGTAAGGTTAAGTCTTCTTTAAAGATCTGGTTTGTTTAAATTAGCTCTTGTTTAGTTAGGCTCGTTCAGCTTGAGATTAGATTGCGTTAGGTTTAGTTTGAGGGTTTGAGGTTGAGCCAGAGCAGGTTGAGTCAAGTTGGGTCGCGTCAGGTTGGATTGGATTAGAAGTTAAATTAGAGTTTTCTTTGCTGCGTCAACCAAGAAAAAAGAGGAAAATAATAATGAAGAATGAAAGAGAGACGAAAGAGGATCGTAAGAGGTGGAGAAGGGAGGGGAGAGGGAGGGAAGGGAAGGAAAGGGTCAGCAGGGGGTCAGCAGGAGAGGTAATGAGGTCAGGTCACTCACGCCTCGGTCAAGTCAAACTCCTTTATACTGCCGTCCTCCGCCACCAGCGCCACCGTTAGCCGACCCCGCACGCTGCCGCCGCCGCCGCCAGGGTCCGCCACCTCCAGCCGCAGCAGATAGTGGTACACTGGGGGGACGAGGGAGGGTGAGGAGGGAGGCTGAGGTGAGCACGGAGGTGTGTTAGAAGGGGAAACTTCAATTTTTTTTTTTTTTTATAAGAGTGGAGTCTTGACACTTGAAGAGCTTATTTTGATTGTTTTTTACTTTATTTTTTTTAAAACAAGCTTTTTTCGGGCATCTCTTTATTTGTTGATTTGTTTACAGTAAAGGAAGGAATTTAAAGGCAAAAAAAAAAGCCTGCTTATCATTTAACTCTCGGTGTGTCTCCTCCACTATACAAGCTGCAGCTCAGCGTCAGTATCGTGATAGAAGAGTGTGTCAGCCGTCACACCCACCGAGGAGCGAGGCCCCGATCGCATGGACATGCAGTGTGGCGCCTGTTCGTGTTGTATAGCATGTCGTAACCTACTTCAAGTACCCGGAACCTTGTACTCACGGCAGTAGTTCGGCCCCGTCCCCGTGGACAGGTAGAGCGGGACCCGCGTCAAGCTGTCACTCCGCCAGGCGTCGGCGTGAAGCCCCAGCCTGGCACAGCCGCTGCCTTCTGGTCCGCAGCCAACACACTTGCCCTGGAAATACACGGCACACTGCCAGTTACCCACCCAAGAGTGTGTGTGTGTGTGTGTGTGTTGGTGTGTGTGTGTGTGTGTGTGTGTGTGTGTGTGTGTGTGTGTGTGTGTGTGTGTGTGTGTGTGTGTGTGTGTGTTGGTGTGTGTGTGTGTGTGTGTGTGTGTGTGTGTGTGTGTGTGTGTGTGTGTGTGTGTGTGTGTGTGTGTGTGTGTGTGTGTGTGTGTGTGTGTGTGTGTGTGTGTGTGTGTGTGTGTGTGTGTGTGTGCATTCTAACCTTGAGATAGTGCGCGTAGGAGGGACAGCGGAAGGCCGTGTAGGGGCACTGAGAAAGAATGGAGTCCGTGAAGAGCTTGGCGGCTCGGTTGTGGTGGCAGGCGATGAACTCCTTCTGGGCGGCGTCCAGGCCTGGGGGAGGGAAGGCCATGTATAGGGTGTGAATGGGAGACGATGAAATCCTGGGCTGCGTCCAGACTTTGTGGGATGAACCAGAGGAAGAGGAGGAGTAGGAGGTGAAGGAGGGTTCAGGGTGGAAAAAAAATAGACTTGTTTACATTGTGTCGTCAGGACAGCAGCAGCGGTGCTTCAGGCTACAGCAAACAGACATAACCTACCCTCCAGGAGGCTCGCCCCGTCCGTGAGCGCCGTGAGCGGCACTCGCGCCAGGGAGTCGCAGCCCGGCTGGCTCCGCCCGTCGTTGGGGTAAAAGTCGATGTGGCCCACCGGCTGCCGCAGCCCGAAGCCTGTAGCAAGGAACGGCGGGTGTCATCAGCCTGCCCGTCCTGCACACTGCCTGACTCCTTGACACTATCGTGACATTCCCCAATTTGTCGTTTGTGTGACCCAAGTGGCCGCACCCGACCACCTCAGCTTGTTACTGTTCTCCCGTGACCTCCCTGTTGGTTCCTCCACTTCCCCTTCCTTTATTGCCTCACCCTTTATGTATCTGGCACGCCATTACCCCTCAACTGTCCCCCTCTTCTCCCTCTTCCCTGCTCTTATCCTCAGTTAGTTCCCTCTCCCCTCACCCCCTCCCCGCCACTCACCCGCGCCCAGGTTGAAGATGGAGTCTGCGTCGGTGTGGATGACGTCGACGAGGAGGGCGTCTGAGGGGTCGAGGCGCACGCTGGGCGACATGAACTGGAAGAACGGCTCGGCGGGGTCCAGTCCCGTGATCCTGCCCAGGCCAGGCACGCGCTCCCCGGCGTACCCTGCGGCGACCGTGGGCACGTGTGTTCATGTGTGCGTGCGTACGAGGGACTGATGTAATGACACACACACACACACACACACACACACACACACACACACACACACTCACCTGCCGTGTGGGAGCCCAGCGAGTGGCCGATGATGTGCACGTCTCGCGGCTCGAGGTCGACCTCGTCCTTGAGGAAGTTGATGAAGTGAGCGACTTCGAGGCCGACGAGGCGCGTGTTGGCGGTGGCCTGCGAGTACAGCGTCTGGGAGCCGCCCGACCAGTCCACGGTGACCACGTTGAGGTCCCGCCAGGCCAGGAGGGCGCGGACCATGTCCTTGGGGGGAAGAGTTATATGGTGGTTCATCATAGTAACCAGTCCACCAGTTCTTGG
>NC_066560.1:6460042-6475042 GCF_024679095.1 Eriocheir sinensis
CTTTACTTTCTTACATTATTTCAAATCCCTTCTTTCTTTCGTGTTATTTTTTCTTATTTATTCTTTCTTTTGAGTCTTTCAGCTTTCCTTCCTTCACTTCCTTTACTTTTCTATTGAGTCTTCCAACTTTCCTTCCTACTTTCCTCCTTTCTTTTCTTTTTCCTTTCTTTTCCTTCGGTTCAACGCGGCCACTCAACACACGACAGGAGAGAGAAGAGGAAACTGGCTATTCTTGCACAACCGTTGCACACCTCCTCCTCCTCCTCCTCCTCCTCTTCCTCCTCCTCCTCCTCCTCCTCCTCCTTCAACTCTTTCTCCGTCACCTCCATGGCCCCTCCCTTCCTCCAGCAGTTCCTCTTCCTCTTCAACCGGTACATACCACTCTCCTCCTCTTCCCCCTCCTCCTCCTCCTAGGACTCCTCCCCGTCCCTCTCTCTCCACCTCCCCTTCTCCTCCTCCTCCTCCAATCCGTTACCTATCCTAGTGACTCTTCTCCACTGACTTACACACACACACATACACACACACACACACACACACACTTTGATTTGTACACAGGGAAAACAAAGCATGGCATTTAGTGTGTGTGTGTGTGTGTGTGTGTGTGTGTGTGTGTGTGTGTGTGTGTGTGTGTGTGTGCTATTTTCTTAACCCGTAACGGTAGTATATTCTCCTTTCTTTTTTTTTTTTTTTTACTTTGCTCTTTGTCTTTTCCCTCCTCCTCTTCTTCCTCCTTTTCCTCCTCCCCCTCCTCCTCCTCTTCCTCCTCGTCGTCATCGTCATCATCATTATCGTCTCTTCTTACCTCTCTTCCTCTTCCATGTTTCCATCCATCTCCCTATCTTCCTCTTCCCAATCCCTTTTTCCTCCCTCCTCCTCCTCCTCCTCCTCCTCCTCCTCCTCTCTTTACCATATTCCTTTTCTTCCTATTAGCTCCCATCTTCCTGCCGTTCTCTTCCTCCTCCTCCTCCTCCTCCTTCTCCTCCTCCTCCTCTTCCTCCTTCTCTTCTTAACATGTTCTTTATCTAGCTCTTAGTTCTCATCTTTCTATTGTTCCCCTCCCATCCCTACTCCTCCTCTTCCTGCTCCTCCACCTCCTCCTCCTCCTTACCATATTCCTTATCTTCCTATTATTTCTTCTCAACTACTTATCGTTCTCCTCCCATCTCTCCTCTTCCTTCTCCTCCTCCTCCTCCTCCTCCTCCTCCTCGGGTTGGGTGTCAAGACGAAAATTTACTCAACAAACAAACACATAAGTCACTTTATCGCTGTCAGTCTTGTTTGCCTTCCATCCGCTCGTGTTTGTTCGGTATTCCTGACGAGAGAGAGAGAGAGAGAGAGAGAGAGAGAGAGAGAGAGAGAGAGAGAGAGAGAGAGAGTTAGCTTTGCCGTAGTTTCCCCCTTGTAATAAGATGCTTCACAGGACGAGGACTGGGGGGCACTATTTGTGGTGACTGGTTGATGATGATGATGATGATGATGATGATGACGATGATACGAAGGAGGAGGAGGAAAAGGTCGAGGTCGTAAAATGTAGATGAAGGTTTTATATGCATAGAAGAAGGAAAAAACAAACAACAACAACAACAACAACAACAAGACAAAAATATGGAACAACAGAACAGGAATAAAAGAACTAAAAAGGAAACAAGAATAAAGAGGAGGAGGAGTAAGAGGATAACAGACAAGGATAGGGAAGAAAGGGAAAGGAAGAAGAGGAAGAGGAAGAGGTCGTGAAGGTGAACGTGGGATTAGCAACGAAAAGGATTGAAAAAGGAGGAGAAGGAAGAGAGGTGGAAAAGAGGAGGAAGAGGAAGTGAAAAGCGAATAAGGGATTAGGAAAGGGAAGTCAAGGATGGAAGAGAAAGGAATAGGGAAGAAAGAGGAAGATAAAAGAGGAAAGAGGAGAATGAAGAGAAAGGAAGGAAGAGGGAGAAGAGAAAGAGGAAAAACACGATTGAATAGAAAGGAAGGAAGAGGAATAAGGAAACGAAAGAGGAAAGAAGAGATGGAAAAGAAAGGAAGGAAGGAAGAGGAAACGAAAGAGGAAAGAGGAGATGGAAAAGAAGGAAAAGGAAGAGAAAGAAAAGAGAAAAGAGATGAAAAAGAAAGAAAACGAAGAGGAAGAAGAGAAAGGAAAGAGGAAAAAGAAGATGGAAAAGAAAGAAAAGGAAGAGAAAGAAAAGAGAAAAGATGAGATGAAAAAGAAAGAAAACGAAGAGGAAGAAAAGAAAGGAAAGAGGAAAAAGAAGATGGAAAAGAAAGAAGAGAAAGGGAAAAAGGAAAGAAAAGAGGAGATGGAAAAGAAAGAAAAGGAAGAGAAAGAAAAGAGAAAAGAGATGGAAAAGAAAGAAAACGAAGAGGAAGAAGAGAAAGGAAAGAGGAGAGAGAAAACGGAAAAGAAAAAAGGAAGAGAAAGGAAGAAAGGAAAGGGAAAATATGAGATGGAAAAAAAGGAAGGAGAGAAAAGAAAAAAAAGGAAGTGGAAGAAGGAAAGCAACAGCAACACAAACAAGAAAGGAAACGAAGAGAGAAAAAAAGATTAAAAAAATGAAGAAAAGAAACTCGAGAAAGAAGAACAAAAGAAAGAAAGGAAGAAAACAAACCGGAGAAGAATAAAAAGAAAGAGAGGAAGAGAAAATGTAAAAAGGAAGAAAAAATAGATGAGGATAAGGGAGATGAAAAATAAAGAAAAGGGAGAGGAAGAAGAGAAAGGAAGAAGGAAAAAAAGAAATAAAGAAGAAAAATTAAAACAGGAAAGAGGAAAGATGAGATAGAAAAAATAAAAAAAGGAAGAGAAAAAAAAGAAAGGTAATGAAGAGAGAGAGAGAGAGAGAGAGAGAGAGAGAGAGAGAGAGAGAGAGAGAGAGAGAGAGAGAGAGAGAGAGAGAGAGAGAGAGAGAGAGAGAGAGAGAGAGAAGATGAAAAACAAGAAAAGGAAGAGAAAGAAGGAATGGAAGAAGGAAAAAACAAAACCAACACAAACAAACAAACAAACAAAAAACAAAACAAAAATAAGACATACAAAAAAATACCTTACACACAACAACAACAACAACAACAGACAAACACAAAACACGCAGCCTGAAGGTCGCCCATAGGAATTCGCCCGCTTCCGAAGGTGAATCCTGGCTAATTAACAGTGGACCCAGACACAGGTAGCCACGGACAGACAGGTAAAGGTAGGTAGGTGGCGGTAATACATAAACGGCTGGTTCGGTCAGAATGCGGAAGTGGCTGATGGAGGAAGAGACTCGTAAGGTATTCAGGAGACTTATGTAGGAAGAGAGAGAGAGAGAGAGAGAGAGAGAGAGAGAGAGAGAGAGAGAGAGAGAGAGAGAGAGAGAGAGAGAGAGAGAGAGAGAGAGAAGGAAGAAAACCTGGAAAGAGAGAGGAATTATGATATGTAAGGAGTAAAAAAAAGGAAAAGGAAGAAAACGTGAAAAAAAAGGAAGAAAACACGAAAAGAGGGAGGAATTTTAATATGTAGGAAAGAGTAAAAAAAAAAAGAAATAAAAGAAAAAATAAAGAAAACCCGAAAAGAGAAAGGAATTATAATATGTAGGGAGTGAAAAAAAGAAAAAGAGGAAGAAAACATGAAAAAAAAGGGGAAAAAACACGAAAAGAGGGAGGAATTTTAATATGTAGGAAAGAGTAAAAAAGAAAAGAAAGAAAGAAAGACAACCTGAAAAGAAAGAGAGAGAGAGGAATTATAAATGTAGGAAGAGTAATAAAAAAAAAGGAAAAGAGGAAGAAAACATGAAAAGGGAATGAGTAATTATCAAGAGGAATACCAAGAGTAGGAACAGCAACGTCATAAAAAAGAGAAGAGATATAAGTAAAGAGAAGAGAAGAAAGACCCGAGAAGAGAAAGAGTAAGGAAAAAAAGAACAAGAAGAACAGCAAGAGTAAGAACAACAGCAACAACAACAACAACAACAACAACAACAACAACAACAACAACAACAACAACAACAACAACAACAATGTCATCAAAATATATGTTAGAAGGTAAAGAAAGGAAGAAAAAAATACGCGAGAAGAGAAAGATGAATGATGATTTGAAGATTAAGAAGAAGAACGAGGAGAACAACAGCAGCAGCAACAACAACAACAACAACAACAACAACAACAACAACAACCTCATCTAAAAAAAAAGCTATATAAAGTTAAGAAAACCAAAGAAGAAGAACAAGAACAACAACAACAACAACAACAACAACAACAACAACTCAAGAATTTGTTATAAAGATGTTATAATGATGAAGAACAACAACAAGGAGAAAAAAACAATAACAACAACAACAACAACCTTATTAAAAACTCATATAGCCAAACAAAGGAAAATGAAACTGATGAAACTGAATACTTGAGAAGGAGAATGGCGGGAAAGGGCTAATGAGGAGCGGGAGGAGGAGGAGGAGGAGGAGGAGGAGGAAGATATAACCCGCAAAGACTCGTATATTAATTTCTAGTGACCTTGCCGCGGGAGAGAGACGGCGGCGGAGGAGGAGGAGGAGGAGGAGGAGGAGGAGGAGGACGAGCAGGAGGAGGAAGAGAAGGAAAAGGAGCAGGAGGAGGAGGAGGAAGAAGAGGAGGAGAAGGAGCAGGAGGAGGAGGAGGAAAAAGACGAGCAGAAGGAGGAAAAGGAAGAGGAGGAGGAGGAAGAAGACGAGGAGGAGGTGGAAGAGAAGGAGAAGAAGGAGGAGGAGGAGGAGGAGGAGGAGGAGGAGGAGGAGGAGAAGGAATAGGAAGAAGAGGAGCAGGAGGAGAAAGAAGAGGAGGAAGAAGAGGATGAGGAGGAAGAGAAAACAACAAGAAAAAAAAGAAATAAAAAATGAAAAAGAAGAACAAGAACAAAAAATAAAAACAAGCACAACCTCAAGAAGACGAAAAAGAACAGAACAAAACAACAGGGAAAAAAAAAGACGAAGAAAATTAAGAGAAAGAAAACATTTTGAATAGCGGAGAAAAAAAAATGACATGATTCAAACCTTGCAAGAGAAACAGTAGTAGTAGTAGTAGCAGTAGTAGTAGTAGTAGTAGTAGTAGTAGTAGCAGTAGTAGTAGTAGTAGTAGTAGTAGTAGTAGTAGTAGTAGGTCACCCTCATCCCCATCTCAAGGTCGTCGCATTTCTCAAGTCTTACCTTCTTCTTACCTTCGTCTAACCTTCGTCTGACCTTCCTTAATTATACGCCTACCTGAGGGAAGGTAAGGAGGGAAAAATGATGACGTAATAATGATGGTAGGAGGAGGAGGAGGAGGAGAAGGAGAAGGAGGAGAAGGCAGTGGTGATGATGAGGCGAGAGTAGAAAAAGGAAGAAGAGTAGATAGCAAAAAAAATAAAGAAGGAAGAGAAGAAATCATAGAGAAGCTGAAAGAAAGGAAAAGGAGGAGGAAGAAGATCAGAGTAAGAAAAGAAGAGAAAGCAGTAAAAGAAGAGAAGACAACGAGGAGAAAAAGAACAAGAACAAGAAGACGATGAAGATGAAGATTGTGAAAAAAAGAAGGAAGAGGAGAAATCATAGAGAAGCTGAAAGAAAGGAAAAGGAGGAGGAAGAAGATCAGAGTAAGAAAAGAAGAGAAAGCAGTAAAAGAAGAGAAGACAACGAGGAGAAAAAGAACAAGAACAAGAAGACGATGAAGATGAAGATTGTGAAAAAAAGAAGGAAGAGGAGAAATCATAGAGAAGCTGAAAGAAAGGAAAAGGAGGAGGAAGAAGATCAGAGTAAGAAAAGAAGAGAAAGCAGTAAAAGAAGAGAAGACAACGAGGCGAAAAATAACAAGAACAAGATGACGAAGATGAAGATTGTGAAGAAGTAGATGAACAAGATGATAAAAAATGATGACGATGATACGGGAAAGATGACAAAAATGAGATGAGATGAGATGTAAAGGAAAGGAAAGGAGAGAAAGAGAAGAAGAGAGGGGATGGTTACACGAAAAGAGGAGAAGGGAGGAGAGAAGATGAGGAAAAGGAAAGATGACAGAAAAAGTAGAGAGAAGAGAAGAGAAGAGAAGAAAGATGACAGGAAGAAGAGAAGGGAATAAAGGAGAGGAGAAGAGAAGAGCGATAAATAACAGGAAGAGGAAAAGGGACTAAAGAAAAGGAGAAAAGAGAAAGATAAGAAGAGAAGAGAAGAGAAAAGAAGGATGATAGATGACAGGTAGAGGAAAAGGGAATAAAGGAGAGGAGAAGAGAGGAGAGGAGAAGAGAAGAGCGATAAATAACAGGAAGAGGAGAAAAAAGAAGAGAGAATGAAAAGGAGAGAAGGAAGAGGGGTACTACCACGGGGGGGGGGGGGACAAAGTAAAGGGTGGGGGGTAGGGGGTACTTTGTTACTTCCCAGGGGAGCCACGCGTGTCCCCTGGCTGACCGTGGGGGGTGGGGGGGGTGAGGAGAAGAGTTCGTCCTTGAAGAATAGGGATGCGTTTTCTCTCTCTCTCTCTCTCTAAAAAAAAAGAATGCAAGCACCCTTTAACTGATTTCCTGACTGACTGACTGACTGGCTGACTTATTGACTGACTGACTGACTGACTGACCTACTGACTGACTGACTTACTGATTAACCTACTGACTGACTAGCTGAGAAACCTACTAACGGGACAAGCAAACAAACAAAATCACACACACACACACACACACACACACACACACACACACACACACACGAACCGGATCAGCTGCAATAAAAGTATAAACCACAAAAAGATCAACAGACCATTTAGGGAGGATCGGATCTCGTTTATATTTGCTGTAACCTCCCCCCAATCCCTCCCCCCCCTCGCTTCTCCCCGTCCTCCCTCTCGCTTCCTCCCCTCCCCCTCCTCCCTCTCTTCCCACCCCATCATTGCTGTCTCTCTATCACTTCTCCTCCTCCTCCTCCTCCCCTTGCCTCTCCTCCAGCTTCTTCCCTTTCTTCTTACCATACATCTTCCTTTCTTCTCTCCTCCTCCTCTTCTTCTTCCCCTTCCCCCTCCCCCCTACCCCCTCCACTAGTATTGACCCTCACGTATCCACTTCCCCTTCTCCCCTCTTCCCCTCCCTCTGTTCCTTCCCTCATCCCCCTCCTCCTGTTCTCCTCCCTCTCCCGCTTCCTCCTCCCCTTCCCTCCCCACTACAACCCTCCCTTCCTCCCCCAATCCTCTACTCCTCCACCTCCTCCTACCTCCTCTCCCCTCCACTCCACCCTTCCTCCAGCTTCCCCCCTTCTCTCTCCTCCCTCCCCGCTCCACTTCCTCCCTCCCCCTTCCCCCCACTTTTTCCTTACTCCTCCCTTCTCCACTCCCCAATCCCCCCTCATCCCCCCCCCACGCGTGAACTTTTTTTTTTTACCTCAAGAGTCAAGGGCAAAGTTTAAAAGCGGTGTTTTACTAATCTCTTGAACTTTCTCCAAATATTTTCCTGCAACTTTTGAATTCTTGAGGACAAAAAAAAATAGAAGCTGTGATCGTTTTGCAGGTGAAGGATTAATTAAGGTGAAGGATGTAGGCAGGTGAAGGACTGAAGGGAGGTGAAGGAATGATTATATAAGAACTTGGGCTGAGGGAGGTGAGATAGAGAGGAAAGGATAATGGATAGAAATGAGATGAAGAGGAGAGGAAAATGAAAAGAAATAAAGAATGAAACGATAATGCTGAAAGGGATGGAAAAGTGAAATGTTAGTGAAGGAAACAGAAGGGTAATGCGATAATAATGTAAGGAATAGAAGAAGAATTAAAGAAAAGTGAAGGGAAGTAAAGGAAAAAACGATATGACAGAAGGGAACTGAATTAAGGGCAAGACAGAAACAGTGAAGAGAATAGAAAAGATAAAGAAAAGGAAGGGAACTTGAAGGGTAATACGATGATAGAGTAAGGAATAGAAGAAGAATTAAAGAAAAGTGAAGGGAAGTAAAGGATAAAACGTTATGATAGAAGGGAACTGAAGGGCAAAGCAGAAAAAGTTAAGAGAATAGAAGAGATAAAAGAAAGGAAGGGAACTTGAAAGGTAATACGATAACAGTGTAAGGAATAGAAGAAGAATTAAAGAAGAGTGAAGGGAAGTAAAGGAGAAAACGATATATGATAGAAGGGAACTGAAGGACAATAAACAGTGAAGAGAATAGAAGGAAAAGGAAGGAAACTTGAAGGGTAATACGATAACAGTGAATAGAAGAAGAATTAAAGGAAAGTGAAGGGAAGTTGAAGATAAAACGATAAAAGAAGGAATTGGAAAGATTAAACTATATAGAGGGGAACTGAAGGGCAAGACAGAAATAGTGAAGAAAATAGAAAAGATAAAAGAAAGGAAGGGAACTTGATGGGGAATGCGATGATAGGGCAAGGAATAGAAGAAGAATTAAAGGAGAGTAAATGAAATAAAAAATAAAATGCTAAAAGGAAGGGATTGGAAAGATTGAACTATGTAGAAGGGAAGGGAAGTGAAGGGTAAAATTGTGAAGAGAATAGAAGAGAGAAAAAAAAGGAAGGAAACAGAAGGGTGATACGATGATGGTTGAAGATTAAACGATGAAAGGAAGGGATTGGAAAGATTGAACTATGTAGAAGGGAAGGGAAATGAAGAGTAAAATTGTGAAGAGAATAGAAGAGAGGAAAAAAAGGGAAGGAAACAGAAGGGTGATACGATAATACTTGAAGATAAAACGATGAAAGGAAGGGATTGGAAAGATTAAACTATATAGAAGGGAACTGAAGGATAAAATAAAAATAACGAAGAGAATAGAAGAGGTAAAGGAAAGGAAGGGAAGGGTCTATCATAGGAACTCGTGAGATGAAGAATAGACCAAGGCTTAAGAAGGACAGTGAAGGGAAGGGAAGGATGCTGCACGGCCTGACAAAAGCGAAGGAGAGGATGTATACTGAAGGGAAGGAAGTGGAGGATGATTTTTTTTGTTTTGTTTTGTTTTTTTACGGCACAGAAAGCAACTCAAGGGCGGCAAAAAGAAAGTGTTGAAAAAAAAAGCTAGCTATAGAGAGAGAAGGATTCCTTAACCCGGTAGGAGCGACGGGCCAAATTTGTGGCTTTACCGTGTACCAGCTGTGGGCCAAATTTTACCATGATATAAACCCCAAAAATAGACGAAGCGTAAACTGATCACAAATGCGTTGTACTATATTATTATGAAATGGTTTGCGTGAGTGGTGATTTTTTTCTCATTAATTCGCTTAGAGGGGCCTTTAAGATACATGATCCCCTCAGGTACCGGATTAAGGATACCTGAAGGATGCTGAAAACCTTATAAAAGATCCTATGAAAAAAAAGCCTGAGGGAGCAGATTGTCGTACTCAGAGCATAGTATTTACCGGGTTTTGACGCATAACTATTGCCAAGAAACATCAGGATCTAACTCTTTTGAAGATAACTATAAATGAGTATTGTTATTGGAGCCCAGAAGACAGCTTTGGGGTAGGAAGTCGGGAAATATGAGCGGCTGAGTACGACAATTTAGCAACGCTGTATGAAATCTTAAAAGGGAAGGAGATTAGACAACAATGATACGAGAACGAAAGGATATTAAAGAAAACGGAAGAAGGATGACTATAAAAAAAAACAATAAAATAAAGGAAAAACTGAAAAAAAGAAAAAGAAGGAGGAAGGTGAAGGAGATGCATGAAGGAGACGAGACTAGACAAGACGATGGGATAACTAAAGGATATTGAAGAAAACGGAAGAGGGTTGAAATAAAAATAGAGAAGGGTAATAGAAAAAAACAGTAAAACAAAGAAAAACTGGAAAAAGGAAGAGAAGGAGGAGGAGGAGGAGAGTGGAATCGAACAAAGGGTCAATGATGGAGAAAAGTGGGAAGATAAAGAAAAGTGAAGGATGACGATAGAAAAAACAACAACAATAGAATAAAGGAAAAACTGGAAAAAGGAGGAGGAGAAGGAGGAGGAGGAGGAGGGTGGAATCGAACAAAGGATCAACTAAATTACCCGCCACACACAAAAAAAGTCCCACACACAAAAAAATATAACAAAAAAACATGAAAAAGAACTATTAAAGACGAAGCTACAACTTGCAACATAACAAGATCTTCAGTGTGTTAGAAACCAGTGATTATCTGAGAACTGTAAAGCGAAGAACAAGCAAGAGAAGCAGGGCTGTGGAGTCGGAGTCGTGGTCGGTGGAGTCGGGTACTTTTGGCGGGAGGTGGAGTCGGGTACTTTTGGAGGGAGGTGGAGTCGGGTACTTTTGGAGGGAGGTGGAGTCGGGTACTTTTGGAGGGAGGTGGAGTCGGGTACTTTTGGCGGGAGGTGGAGTCGGGTACTTTTGGAGGGAGGTGGAGTCGGGTACTTTTGGAGGGAGGTGGAGTCGGGTACTTTTGGAGGGAGGTGGAGTCGGGTACTTTTGGAGGGAGGTGGAGTCGGGTACTTTTGGCGGGAGGTGGAGTCGGGTACTTTTGGCGGGAGGTGGAGTCGGTAAAAATATCCCCGACTCCTTTACATAATCACTTCTCCCATGACGAATTCTTGGCTGCACTGCTAAAATAGTGTTACCATTTTATGAAAGTTTCCACAAATTTGTCTGAGAGGTAAGTTTTTGTGTGAGCTCTTGTGGGAAGATTTTTTTTAAACTCATGTAATATGGATTTTTTATAGAAAAGTGGATTATTAACCTGTGAATTAATGAGATAAATTAATAGAGCTACACGATGTCGTACCGGGCGAGTCTGATTCCTGTAATATACTCGTGTGCGTCTCCACTCAGCATTGAATCTGTGCTAGGCTGCTCAGAGCTCAGCATTGGGTTGTCTTTTAAGGACGAGCTGTCTATTAAAAGGTCTGGATATCCAATTTATGCAGAAGAGGTGGCGGGGGAGGGCGGTGGAGTCGGAGTTGAAGTCTGAATTTTTTTATGTACTTCACACTCCTGAAGGGAAGGGAAGGATGCTGGAACGACTGGAAAGTTGATGAAGGAATGACTGAAGGACAAAAATAATAATGATAATAGTTAATGATAAAAGAAATATAGTTGAAGGACGAGGGAGACAACTTGGCAATTAAGAAAGAAATCATTGAAGGGAGAAATGCGATAAAGCTAGACCAAGAAAATAAATAGGGAAATAAATAAAGAAGAAATAATAGGTAAATGAGGTCAAAAGAAAGAATTGAAGGACGAGGGAGACAACTTGGTAATCATTAAGAAAGAAACCACTGAAGGGAGAAATGGGAAAAAGCTAAAACAAAACAAAAATAATAGGCAAATAATTAAAGAAGAAATAATAATTGAGGATGAAAGAAAGAATTGAAGGACGAGGAAGACAATTTGGTAATCATTAAGAAAGAAATGACTGGAAGGAGAGAAAAAGAAAAGCTAGAACAAGATGATAAATGGAGAAGCAAAGAAAGATGATACAGAATAATGGAATAACTTGGCAATTAATGAAGAAATAACAGAAGGGAAAAATACAAAATAAAAAAAATACAAAGAGAAGCAAAGCAAGTAGAGAATAATGGAGTTTCTTGGCTGTTGATAAAGAAATGATTGAATAAAGAAAAGAAGAAGAAGAAAAAAGAAGAGAATAACAATGGAGAATAGAACATGAGAATAGAGAGAAATGTAAATAAAGAAAGAAGATCCGGGACAATGGAATAACTTGACTGTTGATAAGAAAAGATTGAATAAAGAGAGGAAGAGGAAGAAGAAGAAGAAGAACAGAGAATAAGAATAGAATAACAATGGAAAATAAAACAAGAAAATAGAGAAATATAAATAAAGAAAGAAGATACGGGACAATGGAGTAACTTGGCTATTGATAAAAAAAAAGATTGAATGAAGAGAAGAAAAAAAGAACAGAAAATAAGAAAAGAATAACAAAATAGAGAATAAAACAAAAGAACAGAGAGAAATATAAATAAAGAAGAGACTGGAATAAAATAGATAACTTGGCACGAATGAAAGGAATGGAAGAAAGTTACAGAAAAGCGAAAATAAGAGAATAGAGAGAAAATGAAAGAAAGGAGGGACAGGTAGAAGCGAGAGAGAGAGAGAGAGAGAGAGAGAGAGAGAGAGAGAGAGAGAGAGAGAGAGAGAGAGAGAGAGAGAGAGAGAGAGAGAGAGAGAGAGAGAGTACGGAAGACAGTATTTTATGGTGTAGACAGCACAAAAAAAACGATGATAAGAAATGAAGGGGAAGGGCAATGGAGGGAACGTGTGATCTTGAACCTGCACCACCACCACCACCACCACCACCGTCATCACCACAACCACCACCATCTCCACCACCACCACTACCACCCTCATCACCACCACCACCACCGTCATCGTCACCACCACCACCACCACCACCACCACCACCACCACCACCACCACCACCACCGTCATCACCACAACCACCACCGTCATCACCACCACCACCACCACCACCACCACCACCATCACCACCACCAACAACAACAAACCATCACCACACCATCAACACCATAACACAACCACCACCACTATTATTACCAACACCATTTGAGCTGTATAAAACCACCACCACCACCGTCATTACCACTACCAACACCACTAACAAAACCACCACCACCATCGTCATGATCCCTACCGGGTCTTTTCCGTTTGGCGTACAGCGCTAAAAGTAATTTTAATATAGATTTTTCTATGTATTTTTGTCCGTAGAATCAGAATATCACATTATTTTTTTGGAGAAATTAACAGTTTTTGAGTTATTTGCCTTTAAAGTTATTTTCTTCCTATCTATTACTGAAGGAATTCAAACTTTAAAAAGTCGTAATATTCAGTATTATATACAATTTATTAATACAGAACTAGTTCAGTACATATAAAAAAACAAACAAAGAAGTCATCCTTTTAATTTTTCTGAAAATTAGCAATATTTTTCAGTATTTCAGGTTAGGTTAGGTTAGGTTAGGGGTTAGGTTAGGTTAAGTTAGGTTAGGTTAGGGGTTAGGTTAGGTTAGGTTAGGGGTTAGGTTAGGTTAGGTTAGGTTAGGGGTTAGGTTAGGTTAGGTTAGGTTAGGGGTTGGGTTGGGTTAGGTTAGGTTAGGTTAGGTTAGGTTAGGTTAGGTTAGGTTAGGTTAGGTTAGGTTAGGTTAGGTTAGGTTAGGTTAGGGGTTAGGTTAGGTTAGGTTAGGTTATTTGGGATTGATCTCACCTCTCTTAGATAGTTATTGAAATCCACCATGGTATTATGGTTTAACTTCAAAGGAAAATAACTTAAAAACTGTTCGTTTCTCCATAAAACGGTTGTCATATTCGGATTCTACGGACAAAAATACATAAGAAAATCTATATTAAAATTAATTTTAGCGCTGTACGCCAAACGGAAAAGATCCCCACTACCAACACCACTAACAAAACCACCACCACCATCGTCATCACCACTACCAACACCACTAACAAAACCACCACCACCATTGTCATCACCACTACCAACACCACTAACAAAACCACCACCACCATCGACACCATAAAACAACCACCACCACCACCACCACCACCATTATCACCAACACCACTTTTATATACCAATATCATAAACTACCATCAATATACCAACACCACCACCACCACTATCAAAATACAACCACCCCCACCACCACCACCACCACCACCGCTACAGAAAAAAATATAAATAAAAAAAGCCAGTTGGTTAAATATCGGAAGCAGCGCGGGTGGTGGCGGTGGTGGTGGTGGTGGCGGTGGTGTTGAAGGACAGAGGCGTGGTGTGGCCGGTGGTGGTGAGACGCGAGGCAGTCAGGACGGAGGTGTTGCGGCGTCGAGATGGGAGGTAAGTTGGCGGTGCACACACACACACACACACACACACACACACACACACGCACACTAGTTCTATTGTTATGTACGTGTTCGGCATCAGTTCATTTCGCGTTCCGTTCTGGTTCAGTGTGGGTGAGGCAAGAGCAATTCCTCTCGTGTGTCTGTTTTTTTTTATTGTTTTATTATTGTTGTTATTTTGTGAGTGTGATTTTTGTTTTAACGACCATTGCTGAGATTGCTGGTGCTGCGCTTATTGTTGCTACTACTACTACTACTACTACTACTACTACTACTACTACTACTACTATTATTACTACAACAACTACTATTACCGCTGCTCATTTTCTTATATAACGTTTTCGCCTTCAGCAATGCACTACCAAGGCTTTTTATGCTCTCTCTCTCTCTCTCTCTCTCTCTCTCTCTCTCTCTCTCTCTCTCTCTCTCTCTCTCTCTCTCTCTCTCTCTCTCTCTCTCTCTCTCTCTCTCTCTCTCTCTCTCTCTTTTCTGTTGTCTCATTCGCTCTGGAGTAAAACTAATGTGGTCTTTTAGTGATTTATCGTGTGTGTGTGTGTGTGTGTGTGTGTGTGTGTGTGTGTGTGTGTGTGTGTGTGTGTAATGGCGTGGGAATTCTGTTTGGGTTTTGTTTATATTCTTTTGCTTTTTTCTTATCTTCCCTTTTTTTTTTACCTGCATTACTTCTTCACTTTTATTTTCGTTCCTCCTCCTCCTCCTCCTCCTCCTCCTCCTCCTGCGACGAGAGGTGACGAGGCAGAAAGAGAGATGCGTGACCTTGACCTGACCTGCTGCTCCCAAGGGGGTTTAAGGTCACCCACACTCCCCAGGTCACTTTTTTCTTCTTACTCACTCACTCGGTCATCTGCTTAACTCTCCTCCTCCTCCTCCTCCTCCTCTCCCTCCTCTTGTTGCTTCTCCTCTCCTCATCTCTCGGATCTCCGCTTCCTTCTCCCTTTTTTATCCTCCTATCTATCATTTTCATTGTTTATTCATTTTTTCTTTACTTGGCATTGCTTTGTCCTACGCCTCTTGTCTTTTTTCTCCTCTTCCTCCTCTTCTTCATCGTCATCGTTATCATCTCCTCTTCCTTCTCCTGGGGTTTTTTTATCGTCTCATTCTTCTCCTCTTCCTCTTCTTCTTCATCATCATCGTCATCATCTCCTCTTCCTTCTCCTGTTTTTTTTATCGTCTCATTCTTCTCTTCTTCCTCTTCTTCTTCATCGTCATCGTCATCA